>NC_062518.1:14977180-15192180 GCF_022655615.1 Tachysurus fulvidraco
TATATATATATACACATATATACGTATATATATATACGTATATATATATATATATATATATACGTATATATATATATGTATATGTGTATATATGTACGTCTGAGATATATCTTTAGGGTGCTTTCACACCTATAGTTCGGTTCATTTGGTCCGGACCAAAAGCAAAAAATGATACATTGTAGCTTTTTATCAGTTTTGGTTCCTTTTCACACCACACTGATCATTCTGTTCTGCACAACGAACCAAAATGCAGTCATGTGATAATATCCACATCACTCATTGGCCACATGTCTTTGAGCGTATTTCCAAAACTGCTTCTCGATTGGTCAGAATAAACGTGCGGGAAATTTCAAGGAAACTCCGGAAGTAAACAAAAAGAGGAAAATACAGCATACAGTACACCATGGAGAGATGACTGCGCGCTGCAATTATGTCCGTGGTTGTAATCTACTACATCGCTTGTATACAGCATTCTATGCAAAGTCTTAATTTTCAGAATGAAGCGCGGATGCGGCTTGAAAATATCATTTTAATGCACTGCAAACGGCGAAGACGCATCGCAAGACACTTCAGGAGGCGGCGAGCATTACTTTTGTGAAACTGTGACTTGCTCATCTACAGAAAATATTGCCAACAACCCACTACGGCAGCTGGTTTAGTCCAAAATGCGCAATACTTTTAGCAGTTAGGTTTATTCGATCTCGGACTGTGTTCTCACCATAAACGTACCGTACCAGAGTTCGTTTGAAAGCATACCGTTGTTTGGTCCGCTTTTGGTTCGCGTCAGAGTTCGATTGCTGCATTCTCACCTGCCCAAACGAACAGCACCATATGAGCAATCGAACTCTGGTACGATTCAACCGAACTAAACAAGGCAGGTGTGAAAGCACCCTGAATCTACATTTAAACTGGAAAAGTGTGCCAGAGCCCCGAACACTATCAGGAAGACCGTTCCAAAGTTTGGGAGCTACTGTAAATACAAAAAACGCCCTATAACCTTTAATAGACTGATATTCTGTGAACTACTGTACCAGAAGTCATTGGTTTTGTGATCTGAGAGAGCGGGAAGAATTGTAGCGTGTTAGAAGACTAATTAGATACATGGGAGCTAAACCATTAAGAGACTTGTACGTTAGTCACAGCAGTTTGTAATCATTTATAAACTTAACAGGTAGCCAGTGTAAAGATGATAGAATTTGGGTTATATGATCATATTTTATTGTCCTGATTTTGATTAGATGTATAACTGGGTATCATCAGCATAACGATGGAACTAATCCCATGCCTTCTAATGATGTTCCCTAAGGGAAGCATGTATATTGAGAAAAGTGGAGGTCCTAGAACTGATCCTTGAGGGACCTGTCCCTGAATACCTGTGTAATTTTGTAAGTGATCTAGGAGAATGTTATGATCTGTAGTGTCGAATGGAGCACAAAGGTCAAGTAGAACTAATAGTGACATACAGTCTTGGTCCGAAGCTAAGAACAAGTCATTTGTAACTTCAACAAGTGCAGGTTCTATGTGCTATGATGGGTCCTATGATGTGCTATGATGGGGCCTGAAACCTGACTGAAACTCTTTAAAGATATTGTTCTCCTTTAACAAGGAGCACAGTTGAACAGACACAACCTTTTCTAGTATTTTAGAAATAAGTTAATCCAGCTCTTCCTGTCCTATACTTAGGTAAAGCACTGTAGTTTTGAGTGTAGAGCTTTAGGTGAGACTGGGTCATAAGGTGCTCTCATACAGTATGTTGAACATCAACTATTTCGTTCCTGATACTTTCATTTTTGTCAGTGAAGAATCTCAAAGTCCTCACTACTGAACTGTGATGGAATAGTGTGTTCTGAGCTCTGTTTTTTTGTTAATCTAGCCACTGTGCTAAATAAGAACCTGGGATTGTTTTGGTTATTTTCTATGAGTTTGCTCAGGTGCTCAGCCCTAGCAGCTTTTAGAGCCTGTCTATAGCTGGACATATTGTCCTTATACGCAATTCTAAAAACCTCTAATTTAGTTTTTCTCCCACTTTGGCTCGAGTTTACGGGTTGCCCTCTTGAGGGTAGTGAATGACTTGTACCATGGTGCAGGTGTTTTGTCTCTAACCCTTTAAAATCAGATGGGGCAAATATTCAGTCATAACAGTCTTTCTCATGGCACTGGAAGCTCCTTCCTGAAATGTTAAAAACATCTCATGAAAGAAAACTTCACCACAACAACCATTAGATGTTCATTAAATAGCAAGTTTGTTTTGTTCTAGGAATATATTATACCATACATTATATATATACATACACACACACACGCACACACAGTGCCTTGCAAAAATACCACTGAACTTTTTCACATTTTGACACGTTACACCCACAAACAAAAATTAATTTTAGTAGGATTTTATGTGATAGACCAGCACAAAGTGGCACATAGTTGTGAAGTGGAAGGAAAATGATAAATGGTGTCTTTTTTTTTTTTTTTTTACAAATAAATATCTGAAAAGTGTGGTGTGCATTTGTATTCAGCCCCACTGAGTCAATACTTTGTAGAACCACCTTTCGCTGCAATTACAGCTATAAGTCTGTAGGGGTACTGTATGTCTCTAACAGCTTTGCACTAGAGAGTGAATCTAGAGAGTAAAATTTTTGCCCATTCGTCTTTGCAAAATAGTTCAAGCTCAGTCAGATTGGATGGCGAGCATCTGTGAACATTTTGACTGTGCCATTCTAACACATGAATATGTTTTGAGAGAATCCTGTGGACAGATTCTCCCACCTGAGCTGTGGATCTCTGCAGAGTTACCATGGGCCTCTTGGCTGCTTCTCTGATTAATGCTCTCCTTGCACAGCCGGTCAGTTTAGGTGGACGGCCAAGTCTTGGTAGGCTTGCAGTTGTGCCATACTCTTTCCATTTCTGGATGATGGATTGTACAGTGCTCCGTGAGATGTTCAAGGCTTGGGATATTAATTTATAACCTAACCCTGCTTTAAATTTCTCCACAGCTTTATCCCTGACCTGTCTGGTGTATTTTTTGGTCTTCATGATGCTGTTTGTATGTTTGAAGGCAGTTGGTTTCACTAGATTTTAGTTAGGGGTATCAGAGTAAAGGGGGCTGAATACAAATGCACACCACACTTTTCAGATGTGTGTGTATGTTATACCATTTACTATATAAATGTAATACATAAATATATTTTATTTCCTGATTATATATATATATATATATCCTGATTGAGGTTTGATTATTGATTCTTATAGCTCTGTACTGCTGTTGACTTTAAGTGTTTTTTAAAGCAGAAGAGCAGCATTCAGTTCAACAGCATAGCTTCAGCAAAGTCGGTTGCTTATAAAAGTGAGGCTAATCTGTAGTTTAGTCATTACAAACTAATGAGTGGCTTGCAGCTTGACATGTTGTGACTCTTTGTGCATTCTTGAAGGATTTCTGTAAAGGAATTTGTGATGGCAGAGTTAGGAACCCTGAAGGGCTGCGTGTAAAGTCTTGTTGCAGCCTGTGAGGGGACTCTTGACTAGCGTGCTACTTTTATAGCAGATACACAAAGTTGTTGCTTGCCTTGCCATCTTGTACAGTCCCTGTATTTGCACAGCACTCCTCGGATAAAACACTGTATTCAGATGTACATACAGTATACTATATCCATTGCTCTTGCACCTGAGATCCAGCTCTCCATTTCAAACACAACCTTGAGTGCTTACAGGAGAATCTGGGGTATGTTGTAGCGTTTACATCACAGCAGACACAACAACATATCAGGTTGCACAGTGACATGTCTGTAAACTAAGCTGTTTAAGCAACAAGACTCTCATGTCCAGTGTTTGTAAATTATTCAAGTGCAGCATGATTGTAGGCTTATCGATTGCAGATATATGACTCTATAGTAGATGGATCAGGTTATTGCCTTTATCAACTACTTAAAGTAACACACACACACACACGCATATATATATATATATATATATATATATATATATATATATATATATATATATATATATATATATATATATATATATATATATAAGAGAAATGTTGCATGTTGCTTAATTCGGTGTTTTGCTGCCACCTTGTGGCCACATTGTTCTGGTACCAGATCTTTGTAAAACATTTGTTTCATTATCATTTATTTCTTTTATATATATATATATATATATATATATATATATATATATATATATATATATATATATATATATATACGTGTGTATGTGTGTGTGTGTGTGTGTGTGTGTATATATATATACACATGTATGTATGTGTGTGTGTGTGTGTGTGTGTATATATATATATATATGTATGTGTGTGTGTGTGTGTGTATGTGTGTGTGTATATATATCTATATCTATATATATATATCTATATATATATATATCTATCTATCTCTATCTATATCTATATAAAAGAAATAAATGATAATGAAACAAATGTTTTACAAAGATCTGGTACCAGAACAATGTGGCCACAAGGTGGCAGCAAATAAATAAATAAAGCAATACAATTTAAATAATAAATAAAGCAATACAATTTAACAAATAATAAAAAAAATATATATACACACACGTGTGTGTGTATATATGTATATGTATGTATATATATATATATACACGTGTGTGTGTGTATATATATATTTTTATTATTTGTTAAATTGTATTGCTTTATTTATTATTTAAATTGTATTGCTTTATTTATTTTAGACGTTGTTTTGTTTTTTGTTTTTTTACATCCAATTTAGAATAATTGGGGGAAATCCTACATTATCATTGATCAATACCATAGTAATAAGTCATTTTGAAGAAATGAACAATAAATATAACATATCATCAGAATCCCAGGAAAAATTTAATTTTTCAGCACATATGTTTACGTTATCAGTCAGTCCTAATGTCTCTTTGTTGTTGTTTTTTTTTTTTAAATTTTTATTGTTAATTCAGTATCCAAATGGATAAAAACTTATGCACAGGGTTCTTATTCTAATTGTCTTCCAGTAAAGACACATTTGTAATGACTTTCTACGATTAGCTGTCTTCATGTTGTCCACACATGAATGTAAAAGCCCTTTGCTTGATTTATGTTTATTTTGTTTCATTTTGGAGGGACTGATTAGGGATAATGGCTATATGCATTTTGTACAGTATGAAGATAATTAATATGAACAATGTAGCATTTTACTGTATGTAAAAAGAGAAGTGAATCGTTCTTTCTGGCTGAAATTTCGGCCTCAAAATTCAGACGTCATGCGAGACTAGAAATTCTTCAGTCATTTATTATCCCCTTATTTATTTTGTTCATTTATTCATTCATTTAATATTTTTTATAAAGTATCAGATGCACCCAGATTTAAAAAAGCAAACAAACAAACAAACAGGAATTATCTTTTTTGTCAAAGAAATATCAGAACAAGTAATAAATGCAAATACCCTCTTTCACAAAGTGCATATTTTGTGAGAGTTGCTTCATAATAGCAGATGAACAACAATGTTTTAAAAATCTTAGTAAGAAATTACTTTCTTTACCCAAGGCATGAACTGAAAGAAATGGAAGTCAATTTCACCCAATGAGTTATATCAGTAGGTCAGTAAATGTGTTTCAAACCTCTTTTTATATGAAGCAAAGGTAGTCTGTATTACCAAATTAAAGCACATCGGCCTGTTGGGGCTTCCTTGCACGTGTTTGCGTGTTATCTTTAGCGTACTGTACGTTAACCTGTTTTCTGGCTGTGATGTAAGTTCATCAGAGTCATTCATCATTCGTGGTCTGAAGAACTGGCCATATTCTAAAAGAAAAGATGTTGTGCAACATTTCATCAGACAGGTCTTGGCCAATTGACTACCTGTCGAGTAAGTTGGTTTTTCTGAAACACGAGAAAGTACTGTACATAATGCACACATTCTTACACACCATGGGGAAAAAAAAACAATTTTCTTGTTTGACAACCTGGTAACAAGAGAAAAGGTTTAAAATTATTGCAAAGAAAACAAAAATGTAACAAACAATGTGTTTTTTTTTATTTTAGATTTAAACGAAAAGGGGCGCATTATACAGTACACAAACCTGCAATCTGTATTTTTAACTATAAATAAAAAAATAACATTAATTTTTTTATGTTTAATAAATAACTTAATTTTAATTATATTTTATATAATGTAATCCGTTTATATATTATTTTTCATTTTAACAAAGAGGCTCGTTATTGTTCTCGACTAACGTGCTACTTTACCTCGGTTTGGCTTTTAGCTATTGAAAACAGACTCTTTTATAAAAATAGAAAAGATTTATAATCTGCAGGAATCAGCTTCACAAAGAAGAACAGATTCATAAAGGAGCAAATTCCTTTTTAAAAGCTCGCTTTGTCTGACTGGAAGGCTTGTCATTAACCATGTCAAAAGGAGGCACCCACGTGGTTTGACAATGCGAGGTAGCCATTCAATGTGAAGTTTCCTATTGTTCATCCAGGCTTTTGTCATGCTTCATGTTGCATCACACACTGGACTGGTTTTCTAACCTGGAGGTACTAGTCTATAGTCATCTCATCTGTAATAATTATAGTAATATTGCTATTATATTAAGGGTGCTTATTATAATTGTCTGTATAATTACTGTTATTCTTTTAAGTAATATTATTATTCATCACTTAAGCGCTGATATGTTTATTCCTAAGGAATAACAGAATGACATCAGATTTATCAGAATGTCGAGGCACCTTAATACTACTAATAACTTACGTGGTATGAAAGTATAAATATAGTTAATATACAGTAAGTCCTTCTCTAATAAAGATAGACTTGTTAATTTTCCCTGTAGAGAAATTATAAACTAATAGTTTGTAACTGATCTATGATGAACAGGCTCATGCTAGAAGCAGAGCCTCACCCTGTAACAATGGGCATGAGAATTATTTTTTGGAAATATTGGAATAACTTTACATTAACATTATTCCACTGTCATTTACTCCCAGGAACAATTTAGAGTAGTTTTGTGCTTTCGACAATGTTTTTGTGGTGTCGGAGGACATGAATTTTGTGTAAACATTTGACAGTTCTAAAGTCACAACGTCGTCATTGTGCAAAAGGCTTAAAACTGAGATTCGCAAAGTATTTTTATAGCACTCTAAAACCATGGCATCTAAAAACATTTCAATCCTGATCATGTAGGCCTCTTTAGCTTCTGCCAGAATGATACTAGCTGCTCTGGGGATCCAAGGATCGTTGTGATGACCCTAGAGAACTCGCTGTGCACAAATTCGCCGCTGTGATAAGCCTTGAATCGGGAAGGGTCAGGAGGAGACGAAGGTGGGATGCCCAGTTTTTCCAAACACGCACCCACGTAGGCATCCTCTATGCTAAACGGATTTATGTCTTTTGAGACCCTGACGAGCTTCTCTGGAAGATCATTGGAAAATACATAACCCATCCCCAGCAGGTAAGTAGGGTAGACGTCCTGAGGGTACACGTCCTGAGGCACATACCACTTAGAAGATGGGTCTCGAACGACGGGTCGGTTCCACATTACCATCCCAGTTATGTAGTTTATTTTGGGTGTGTCCGGTGCCAGCAGCAAACTCATGAGGTTTTCCAGGTTTAGGAACATGTCCGAGTCTATCTTCATGGCATAGGTTGCTTGAGGACAGCGTGTGCTTAACCAGTCCAAGATCACCATGGTCTTTATAGTCAGGTTACTGTATGTGTCCAAGAAGTCACTCTGTATAAGATCGTGGTATTGCTGGCTTTCTAACCTCCACTGCTCTTGCTGGTTCACCCCCTGTGCGTCTCCTGTTAATCCCAGAACAAACAAGACTTTGATGTTTTTCCCTTGAACAACAGTCTCGTTACCCCACGTGCTCCGGATGGCGTTACGAGCCGCCAGTTGTTGAGGAGCCACTGGCACCATGAGGACTAAAAATGGCTTCTGCTGTTCACATATATCTGGCTCATCTAGGATGAAATGGTACCTGCGTGGATATGCTTCATGGTACGTTTCTGTCACTGGAACAGTCGTCGTCATCGTGTCCCAATCGGTCGACTCGGTGGAAGTTTGATTGCTGTTGCTTTGGGATTTTTTTGCCACATAAAAAGTGTGAAGATGATGGGCAACATTGTTAAGCCACTCTTTGGATGGGCTGATGGAGACGTCAGACATTTTGATGGAGAGAAACCCAATACAGACCATGAAGAGCAGAAAGATAAAGCAGATTTTAAGCCTGCTCTTAATGTAGTCCATTATCTAAAAGAGAGAATAAGTTAGATGTCAACATTAAACATTGACGGTTGAATGTGCTTTAGCATCAATGAGTCTTGAACACCCATGACCCTGTTTATCCTTGGTAGGATCCTTGGTGTATCTTTTGGTAGGTACTAACCACTGCCTGCTGGGAACACTTTACAAGACCTGCTGGTTTGTAGACTCTTTGACCCAGACATCAAGACGTCACAATGTGGGCCTTGTAAAAGTCACCCAGATCCTTACACTTACCCATTTTTCTAGTTTACAACATTGTCTTGCTACCCAATATATCCCACCCATTGACAAGTGCCATTGTGATGAGGTAATCAGTTATCCACGTCACCTATTAGGGATTTTCATTTGTAACCGTGCTTTTAATTGTCTATAAAATATGACTTTGCTGTTTCGTTGCTGTAAACTGACATCTCTGTTTAACACCATCTTCAAGCAGAGATAAAGAGCCAGATTATCAAGTTTAGCAGTAAAAATATTTTTTTAACCTGCCTGTAGTCAAGGTCTGAAACCTGAAATGCAGAGTTATGTAAAGAAAGACGTAAGTTTGTTCTGTTCAGATTGTATTCAGCCAAGTTAATCTCTAAAAGTTTGTTTTCTTTTGGAAACTAATGAACACACCTGTAAACGACATGTTCTTCTGTGAATTGGCATGTTGTCTGTCACCTTTTTGACAGATTGACTGTTCTGCATATAAGTCCTGTAAGGATTAGTGGCTACTGCACAGTAAGCATCTATGTAGTAATTAGACAGAAGGTCTGGACTTCTAAATATATGTTTGTGTTTGTAGGTCTGATACAAAAGGAGTCAAAGTTCAAAGTTCAAACCCCAAGACCACCAAGCTGCCCCCTGCCACTGCTGGGCCCCTGAGCAAGGCCCTTAACCCTTACTTTTTCTTTCCTGCTTTTACATGAGAGGTCAGTGTGAAGGTAGATCAAAATAAGCATGTTTATTTCTTATAGGTTTCTCTCTCTTTCTCTCGCTCGCTTCTTTCCACCCCCCACCCCGTTATTCTATTGTTCCAGCGTGATTAGTGGGTGTCATTGTCAGGTCCTCACTGCCTTCCACAGATAAGGAATGCCTTTATAATCCAACTACAATTACTCTGAATGAAATGTATTCATTCTCTCTCTCTCTCTCCCTCTCTCCCTCTCTCTATTTTATTTTATCATTATTATTATTATTTTTTAACTGTGACACTGATGGTCATTTGATGACACAGACTTCTTTGAGCAGCGGTATCCAATCTTATCCACAAAGGGCCGGTGTGGGTGCAGGTTTTCATTCCAACCAAGCAGAAGCCACACCAGAGTCTATTAAAAGCCAAGAACAACCGATTAAACAGGTGGAATCAGGTGTGGCTTCCCACACCGACCCTTTCCGGATAAGATTGGACACTTTAATTTAATAACTTAAATAATAGAATAATAACTTAAAATACATGTCACTCCACCTCACTCCCTCAGATCTACCAGCACTGCCCGACCGGTCCCACCATCTCAGGGTAAGAGGTAGGTATATACAACAAGACTCTTTTCTCTGAACTTCCTCTAGATGTCTAAACAGCTGAGTCACTGACTGTGTTTAAACGACAGTTGAAGACTTCGCTCTTCCTGAAACAAACAACTTTAAAATTTTTGTTTTTATGTAAAATACACCACTGCCCTAAGAAGTCTGCGTCACACCGGGAGGAGGTGTCATGCTTGTACATGCATGTACTTCACCCTTAGTTACTGTATGCTTTGTATTAATGTTTAGACATATACAGTATATTACTATGCTATAAAGCACCCTTCGGCACCTTCCTCTTTTTTTTCAGTGAAAGATTTTTTAAGCAGTAATAGTTTCATACCGAGGTCAGATTCCACTTTTTTTTTTTTTTTTTTTATGAAAATGTACATAAGATTACATCTTTATCACAAATTATAACCAAGGCATTGTACATGCATCACAAAAGCTTTCTCTTCTATTTCATGCAAACTAAAGACATATAGCCAACATGACGTTTGGCAGCGGAGACCGAAAACTGACCTCACAAAGTCCTAAATCTAAAAAAAGATGAACAGAGGCAACAAAGAGTCACCTAAACTAGGATGTATATAAACAGTGTCATTGTCTATCTGTATAGCTCCGCAACGTTTTTGTTATAAAAAGTGGAAAACAAGTAACAAGACTCACCTGAATTTGCTGTGTGTGTGTGTGTGTGTGTGTGTTTCTAGCTCAGTTATCTCCTTACAACTCTACAAAAGCAAGAATGGGCTGAAGTACAACTGTCTCTGAGATTAAACCTGTGAGACAGGCATCTCATGGGAAACACAGGTGTGTGCACCATCAAGGGGCGGAGCCACAGGTTGCCTGTAATAAAGAGAACTGCACTGTTTCTAAGAGCCTGATTTCCAACCAGGACTCTTATTTAAGAGGCATTTTGGCGAAACTGACAAAAACTGACTGACAAAAATGTTTCTGCGTGACCAAAAACTGTTCTGCAGTTTCACAAGAAGAAAGACAACTGAACGATCAAGATACAGGGTATATTCTAAACATAAGCGTGTGTGTGTGGGTGTGTGTGTAAAGGCTACACTTGAGACAATAGATAATCCCCAAGACAGAGACATGGCAACACGATAACCCAGAAAAAACGCAGACAAATGTACCTATGAATGAAAAAACACACTAAATTGGTCTTAAATAATTAAATTAAGAAAACAGAAAGAAAGAAATCCAACAATTTCCAGTTTGGATCATTATGAAATCCATTTAAAGCAAACTTACATTTTCTGGACCAAAATGTAGACAGCTTTTATGCTTCGTTCTGTCTACCGATTGAAAATGGATTTAGGAGTCGAATCTTTCTGCTTCATCAAACCGGATTCCTGCTTTTAGAAACTCACAAGCAGCAACAGTGTAATGACACAATGATAATGGGGGATCACCATGAGACCAGGAGCCTGATCAGTTCCCCATGCTTTGGTTTTCCTTTGACTATCAAAGGCGTGTCTCAGGTAGTACTACAGGACTCTACAGCAGCAGTACTTCAGGAGTTACACATTTCCCCCGTTTTGTGCTGCAACACAAGCGATAAAATAAGTGCGAACACGTTTAATTATTAACACGTCCTCCAGCAATGATGCAGTCTCTGGTTTCTCCCTTTTATGATTGTGCAAATTGCTGTAATTAGCTTTTAAAGGCATTGTGACTCTCCAACTCCACTATTTCACAAAGATCTTCTGGGTTTTTGGCTGAATTCGGCTTCCTCGTTCTTCTCAATCTTCACATGGGCTCGAGACTTTGTGTCGCATGTTTAATCTGTGTGCGCCCATATGTTATGTTATGTTATGAAGATGTATATTACTTAGTTGAAAATGAACGAATGCTGATAAGATGATAATGAATGAGATGAAATGTTACAGCAAGTAAAAGCAGTAACCTCAACGACAAATCTATACATCAGGAAACCGTGTAACATAAATCAGTCTGTAGGTACATATGCTGGATTTCTGTTTACAGTATATATGTACATGTGGAATATCCTTGGTGTTTTTAGTATGTGTGAAACATCTACAGAATCACTCTGATCTGTTAAAGGCGTGTTTGTAAGACTCAGTCAGTGGAGTAGGAAGTACTGGGTACTGCTGCTTTATGGAACTTTTCTTCACAGAAGATTCCAACCAGACATCTTGAGGCACCCCACAGAGCTGGCTTTCATAACCAGTTTGTTCTGCCACTGGTCACCCAGTGTCACTTCCCCAGCAAAGATACCTTGGACCTCTAAAGACAGGAAAAACATCCGTAGCATCCTGGTTAAGACCTGAGAACATCCTATTCTGTCCCTCTCTATAGAGGGTGTGGGTTTTGTATGAACAGCCCAGCTTGTTGTTTATTTACACCCCATAGGACTTTGTATCTGGGCTATCTCTACTCCCACCCACTTTATAGTGACATGAGTCCCTGAGGGGATTAGTCTCTGCCCTGCTGAACAACCCCCTGGTTTAATTGCTCCCTTTTGTGACGTGTTTGCTCTTTGATATTAGGTGCTTTAAAATTGCGTCACTATTAGATGTGTAATAAACTATGGGTGGTGTGCTGTTAGTGGAAAATCAACAGGTGAGTGGTTCTCAAAATAAAGAACAAGTGTACTTTTATCTATTTATAGTTACATTTAATGTCACGCTTTATCAATGAAACAAGTCACATACTGTAGGTCGCTGGAGACTTGTTAAATAAACCTCTCCTTACAGAAATCTTTAGATATTAATAATTGTACACCATTCCTTATTTTATATATATATATATATATAGATATATATATATATATATATATATATATATATATATATATATATATATATTATAATATATATTTATATATTATAATATATATTTATATATTATAATATATATTTATATATATATATATTTATATATATATTTATATATATATATATTTCATATCTATTTATATTTATATATATTATATTTATTTCTATATATATATTTATATTCTATATATCTTTCTTTCTCTCTCTATATTATTTATCTATATCTTCATTTATATATATATATCTTATTTTCTATATCTCTATCTCTCTCTATATCTTCTTTTCTCTACTCTATCTCTCTCTCTCTCTCTCTCTCTCTCTCTCTCTCTCTATCTCTCTCTCTCTCTCTATCTCTCTCTCACCCCCGTTTCCTTTCATATAAACCTGTGATTTGAAGCTACGCTATGGTCAAAGCTGCAGTTATATACATTAGAATGAACTTACACCTGACCAATCAGAATCCTGAATTCAGCGGTGGTGTGATGTACAAAATATCCAGACACCAGGGATGCGACAGGAGAAAGCAACAAGGAAAGGGACTCGCTGCTGGACAAAAAAAACCGTACTGTATGAATATTTACACATGCCTTGATTAAATAAAAGTCGACACAGAAAGTGAAGAACACTTGTATTTCCAGTCAATGACGGTTAATGACGTTAACGGTAAAACCGGCCATAGTGTGCCCATGGAGCTGAATGTTGTTCCATTTACACAACACCACTTGAGAATATTTGTACTAGGACATGTTTAGTGTAAATTTCACTCCCGGACTAATGACTCAGCTGGTGCAGGGTCAAAGCTGATCGTTATACTGATGCACTTTATCATCACACACTTTATCATCCTAGTTTTAAAAAAAATTCTAAATTGATTATTTAGTGAAAATCCTGTATCTCAGTCTACACGGAGACCATGCCTTTTCACAAAAGTCTGTCCTGTGCAAAGGATATAATACCGTATCCACTTACAATCACGTTTCATCGTGATGCCGCTGGACATTTGGAATAAACGCTGAAATTGATATTTGTTTGTTTCTAGGTTTGACAGATCATTCATTTGTTTAATTATTAATCTGGCAGGAGAGCATATATCATAAAAAACATCTGAACGTTTGATTACATAAGAAAATACATTTAAAAAAGTTATTAAAGGAAGTCAGTGCGTGAGATTTAAGATTCCATTAAGGTCTAAAGGACCATAGTGCCAAAATGAGCCAAGCCACTTGCTGCAGCTTGCTTTCATCAGTACACAATATATTCGTGTGTACATGAATGTAGTGAAGTAAAAGTAAATTCCTTTGACTTTAAAAGTGAACTTGACCAAAAGTATAAATAAGTCAAGCTAAAACTACTCTTAAAGTACTTTTTGTTTACCCAAAACAAAAAAAAAAACAATTCAAGTCAACGTAATGAAGTAAATCTAGCACTTTACTACCCACCTTTGCAATCCTGTGTTGAGTCCTCATACTGTAGAAGGTGTTTTCACTCTCTGTTCACTGGAACATTTACATCCTCATTTACATTTAAAATGTAAAAAAGGTGTGCTAAAGTCACCTTCAACAAATATATAGGTCACAGAAAAAAGATACCAACAACCAAAAACTCTGCTGGGACCTGTATGTAATGTAATGTAATGTAATATATATTACATAAAAACAAAAATAAGTGTTAGTTGAAATGTTTCAGGAAGAGCGAGGTCTTCACCTGTCGTTTAAACACCGTCAGTGACTCGGCTGTTCAGACATCTAGAGGAAGTTCAGAGAAAAGAGTCTTGTTATATACCTACCTCTTACCCTGAGATGGTGGGACCAGTCGGGCAGTGCTGGTAGATCTGAGGGAGGGAGGTGGAGTGTGACGAGTGACAACAGCATTGATGTAAGATGGTGCTGGTGCATTTAAGGTGCAAACGAGTTGTTTCGTTGCCTGTGGTTGCAGTCAACACGATAGCCAAGACGTATCTCCTACATCTGATTCTTTGAGTCATTCCATTGAATTCTGGTCAATTAAAAAGCCACCTTCTGCTGACGGAGTCTAAATGAAAAGCGATGCCACTTTTTTACAGACAGTGCGATTCGGTTCCTGTTTGTCACTGAATCATCCACAGAATTTAAAATTACAGAGGTTTTTCCTTCTCAGGTGTTAACATAGTTCATTTTGAGTGTAATCAATAATCTCACCATGACTGCGACCGGGCAGATGGATCGCTGGTAAAACCTTTATAGGGTTGATGTTTAAAAAGTCTGCCTTAGTCACCTTAAAGGTTTTGTACAGTAAGTTGTGTGTAAGTTGAAGCCAAAGCTGTAAATCAGCTTGCATGATTTTTTTTTTTCTTCGTCTGTTATCTCATATATTCGGAGGAGAATAAAAGTGCTTTATGGATCATGTGCAGTTTCTTCAAGAAGCAAACTTTCTACAGATTTCATTTAAAAAAAGTTGACCTTAGTGCTTCATCTTACGTAAGAGCTTGTTTTCTTTCTTTTTTTTTTTTTTTTGTTTGAGATTGAGTTACAAACTTTACCCCGATGCAGCATTACTTCCTCTTGTTATATACTGTATGACTAATTTATGACTCTGTGTTGAGGCAATATGGCATTATCTGAAGATGAATCAAACCAAACATAGCCTCATTTGGCACGAGGCTCCCGGATGTTGGTCTAAAGAATTTTTTTTTAAAGGAAATCGTTCAATATCTTGAAAACATGAAGTATTTTGCATTATTTCTCTGTATAGAGTTGGAGCACGTTTATGATTTCAAATGTGGTAATAAATGTTCAGGAGACGGCCAAGGAAGAAAGGAAGGAAGTGGAAATTCAGGGAAATATTTCTAGAAATAAGATTCACTCAGGTTGCTCGTGATGTAACATCCAGTGACAAACACACAACTGTACGTCAGTAAAACAGTCACACTTCCTGCTTATCGTATGCCTGTTTTTATTAGACGCTGCCCGTCGTCATTGTAATCATAATTGTCAATATCTTGCATGACAATGTCTCTTGGAGCTGGCTTTTTATTGATTTATTTAATTCATTATACTGCATGCTCATTATTAGAACACATGTCAGGAGGAAATTATACATATTGGCGTACATAACATTTAACTTCCATTCGTACATACATGGTGTAGCATACAGGATGTACCTTTTGTGTAACCAGTCGCACAAACACCTGATTCGGGGACGAGGCCCGTCTATAGAAGTGAGCGTGACTCGAGCGTGGCACATCGTGGCGGTGTGCAGTGGTGTCTTTCAAGAAGAAAAACATATTCCTACTTAGAACATTATTAAATCTTATTAATTGTACGCTGGGGCTTAACTGTGGATGAACGTTTATTTTTTGTAATTATATTTATATACATACAATGCGTGGAAGCATTAGCTTCAGTGGTTTAAGAGTGGACTACTGAATGAAGGCTGTGAGTTTATATCCCAGCATCACTAAGCAAGGCTCTTAACCCTGAAACATTAAGCTGTGTAAATGAGAAGTCGCTCTGGAAAAACCAGTCTGCCAAATGCTGTAAATGTAAACATCATACTTGCCAAAATTGACTTTGTGGCTTGTGATAGGATTCTGAAGTAAGATGGACAAACAGAGTAGAAATGAATGAACTCATTATCATACTGCTGTTGAAACACATCGTATTGTGTATACTTACAGGGAAACAAACCAGCTTTGTGTTTATTGATCACTGGTTTTACTGCATTCATGAACAGGTATCATCAACATTCCTGAATGAATACAAACACTGTGCTCTCACCGGAGCTGAGACTCAAACCTGGGCCCGTATTCATTACAATTCTTAGTACAAAGAGTTTCTACTAGTGAGGAAATTCCAAGAAAATTCTTAGCAATGTTTACATTTCCTTTTGAAATGAAATATCCTAATGAAGATAAAAGTTATTCATAAAGCATCTTAACCCTATAAAAGAACTCATGAGGTCAAAAAGTATTAGGAGTAGACAATATTCGACAATGATAAAAAGATACAGATTAGATCGTGTAGGGATTATTTTTGTGATATATCCATCTATGGCATTTAGAGATACACTAACGTCTCTGAAATAGAGCCGAAATACCACAGCAGCAGAAATGATATCATTTGTCTCTGACATTTCTGCTGTGTCAGAGATGTTTACATTTACATTACATTCATAACATACAGATGTTAGAACATCTCTAATACAGTATGATCAGTCACAAACATAATCCCTACACGATATAGACTCAAATATCTGAACATAGAGACAAAGTGAGGCTTATAATAGACTTAAAATAGACAACCAATCACAGTCTTCAAAAGAATGTGTGACCTAGTAACAGGTTTAAGCCCCGCCTCCTCTCTAAGGGGCTTTTTACACCTGGTCACTTCGTGCGTTTTCTGTGACCAGATAGCTATCCGATGGTAAAAAGACCAGGTCTAAATTTCCTCCGAAACGTTTTCGAGACGGATATAAATCCGATCGCACAAACCCCTTCAGGAGGTGGTCTGGGACGCGTTTCAGATGAAACTGGACAGGTGTAAATGCATGTGGTTGTTCAAGCCACATACGTCAGCGCTATACTCCTCCCAAACGGAAGTACGTCACTCGCAGGTGATCTTTCACCCAGGCGTCTCGTCGGGCCTTAAAAATGCACGAAAATGCAGCAAACAGTAAACGCTGTTTTTTGTAGCGTAAACGTCGTAACAAATTTTTTTGTCTTCTTTTTGATCGCATTCTGAAAACCGGAAATGAGGTAAAATATATTAGCATTTTGGGCGGGAGTAGAAAGATCGGATCGATATCCGATTCGCCGAGACGCGTTTATGTGGCCTAATGTAAATGGAACAGTTTTAACAAATCAGATAGCTATCGGATCAGAGAAAACACACGAAGTGACCAGGTGTAAAAAGGCCCTAATATAAAGGTTTATATTTTCCTTTCTCAGAGTTGCTCTGAGTTTGGTTCTGAATTACTCTTAAGATAAAGATCCTAGGAAATTTTAAGCTAAATTAAGAACTCTCTGAGATCATTCTTAGAATCTTTATGAATACAGGCCCTGGTGTTTTGAAGCAGACACACTACAGAACCACTGTGGCTTGTTTATGGTATGTATTTCGCTCGCATATATGTAACTATAGGTAGAGATCAGATCAGCGGCAGCATCACTCAGTCCGCTAATAAGAAACTTGACATCGTGTTGAGAAGCATAATGTTTCCAGTAAATATATTTTTTCTTAGATCTGATTTTTTTTTTAAATCTGTGTACGTGTATTTAAGTTAAAGAGCAAAAAAAAAAAAACGGCGAGAAAGAGACCACTTCAAGCCGCCGCTTCGTGCCCAAGTCTGTTGACTACCGAACAGCGCAGCAATAAAAGCTCGTGAGAAAGGCACTTGAACTGGTTACTGAACCATATGATGATGTTGGAGGTAATGAAAAAGATTGTGCAAAACGAATCAGGAGCTGGTCGTTCATGGACCGTCGTCTATCCTTATTACATCGGCTCTCACACTGCCTTTGTCGAAGTTACCTGTTGGGAAAAAAACCCTAACAGCAGGAAGGAATGATAAAATCAGCAATGACATACAGTATTAAACCATCTCTACTGTACATTTCCTCAACACTGGATGTGTTTCGTCTGAAGGGGGAATGGGTGGGGGGGGGATTCGAGCGAAGTGATTTGTTTAGGGTGGTCAGTGTCGAGTAAACAACGCCGTCCTCTTGGGGTTTGCAGTCTCAACCTGTCTGTGTGTTTTAAATAGTTTTGTGTATGGGTTTATGAGCAGGATGTTGCACACGTGTTAAAGACTATGTTCCTGCACTCCAGCTTCAGATTGTCATCATTCGTGTTCTCAGTTGCGTGTTGACAATCAATTCCATGTCAACTGTCGCAATCTGACCGATTCGGGTTTAAAATACACACACACTGTATTTGTAATCTTATCTCATGCTCCAAGTAGCGTGTTAACTCAGGAGTTTCTTCCTGCTGGGAAAGGTGATTTGCATGAAGCACACTCATGTTTGATTAAAGCATTTGGTTTGTGCATGAGCTGTTGTTGTTATTAAATAATGGAATAATGGATTGTACTTTAATCCCAGTGAGGATTAAGATACATGTCTGAAGGACTGTTATTATACTTACAGTGAGGGGAAAAGAAATACTGAATGTTTCTTACGGTTTCTGCCCAGAATACAGCGTTGTATTAGAATATGCTTCGAAAACTCAAAGCGCGTCAAGTAATAAGATTTAAGACCTTTTTTTTTTAAAGAAGCTAAAATAGTAGGAATCATTGGTGGATTTGGGTTGTACCGTTTTTTGCTTTGTTTTTTTTTTTTTGTTTTGTTTTGTTTTTTACATGTCACGTGACACATGACGATCTAGCTGACCACAGCCTGCTTGAGCATCATCATACCAGGTGGGACGAACACCCAGGACAAAGTGCTGCGTCCTTCTTCGACCTCCCTGTTATCGTGATCCTCATCATCACGGTGCTGCTCCTTCAAGACCCTTTGCTTAGTCTCCAGCCCAAAAGATGGAAGCATGAAAGGGTCGAATCGAGGCGTCTTGCCTAGCCCTGGAGCCACGTTGTTATGGCGGAGCATAGCTTCCGCCCCCATGTGCCCTGCAGACATGGAGAGATCGAGTGGAGAAGCTCCTAGAGCCATGAGAGGCCCGGAGAAGGCATGCAGCAGAGCCAGCGCAGCCCCAGGCAGCACCAAATGAGCTCTGGACGAAGTGGGCAATGTTGAAGTGTCGTTGCTGGCAACTGCGGTCTCTGTACCTGTGGAGACGGAGTGGCCGTGGGCCTTGATGTGTTTACGGAGTGAACTGGGGTCCGTGTAGCGCTTGGGGCAGCCGGCCATCTTGCAGCAGTAGGGTCTGTCCTCGTAGTGTGTTCGCGTGTGCTTAAAGCGGTCGCTGGAATTGGAGTAACGCTTTCCACATCCCTCGTATGGACACGCGTATGGTTTCTCTCCTGAAGCAAAAAAAAAAAAAGTGAGAAGATGATCGATCGGCGGTGGAAGAAAGTAAGTGTTATATAAACATTATGATGATTATTTTATCAATGTTATGGATGTTTTGACCTGAAAAAGGAAATACAGGTTTTGCCATTAATAATCGCCATTGTTCTGGGTGGAATTCGTTCATTCTGTCCATTCTGGCTACAAATCAGAGGAAGAAACACGGAGGCCATCTAACAATGATAATGTTGATCTTATATCATGTGCTGAAGTCAGGGTTCAGGAAACCATCTAAACTTTTACTTCATCTCGGTCTAAATCATGTCCCTGACTTGCTTCATGTCATCTTTAACTTGTTGCCGCGTGTCAGAGCGTATGTACCAACACGACACTGCAACTTGCCAGGATGTACTGTAGTAATTGTGGTGAATGTAGTCTGTGAGTGTGTTTGACTCACCTGTGTGTGATCGGGTGTGTATTTTAAGGTTCTCCAGGCGGGAAAAGCTTTTGCTACAGATGGGACACTGGTGTGGTTTCTCGTTGGTGTGCGTGCGGATATGGATCAGCATCTTGTACCTAACCAACAGACATGTGGCGTTATCACCTTGCATATGCAAAACAAACACATACAATAGTCATTATGACCACTAACAAGTGAAATGAATAACACAAAGAACATTTTGTTCAAAGATGACGTGTTAAAAGCAGGATAAATGTGCAAGCATAAGGATTGGCATGAGTTTGACATTTTGATGGCTAGATGACTGAGTCAGAGCATCTCCAAAACTGCCGGCCTTGTGAGGTGTTCCCAGTCTGCAGTGGTCAGTACCTATCAATAGTGGTCCAAGGAATGAACAGTGTTAAACCGGTGACCGGGTCATGGGCGATCAAGGCTCATTGGTCCGATCCTACAGACGAGTTACTTTAGCTCAGATTGCCAAAGAAGTTCATGCTGGTTCACACAGTGCATCGCAGTTTGTTGCGTATGGGGCTTCATAGCCGTGGATCAGTCGTGGTGCCCATGTTGACCCCTGTCCACTGTTGAAAGCGCCAACAATGGGCATGTGAGCATCAGAACTGGACCACGAAGCAATGGAAGAAGGTGGCCAGGTCTGATGTATCACGTTTTATTTTACTTCACGTGGATGGCTCTCACCTGGGGAACAAAAGGCACTATGGGAAAAAGGCATGTTGGTGGAGGTGGTGTGATGTTTTGGGTGATTTTCTGCTGGGAAACTTTGGGTCCTAAGATCCATGTGGAATTTACCTTGACTTGTACCACCTACTTTTCATAGAAACAGTATATTCCCTGATTGCTGTGGCCATTTACACGAGGATAATGCAAAAAAAGGTTCAGGAATGATTTGAGGAGCACAACAACGAGTTTGAGGTGTTGGCTTGTCCTCCAAATTCCCCAGATCTCAGTCCAATCGAGCATCTGTGGGATGTGCTGAACAAACAAGTCCGATCCATAGAGGCACCAACTCGCAACTTGCAAGACATAAAGGATCTGCTGCTAACATCTTGGTGCCAGATACAGTACCACAGCACACCTTCAGGAGTCTAGAGGAGACCATGCTTCGATGGGTCAGGGCTGTTATGGCAGCAAAAGGGAGACCAACTTTTTTGAGTAGTGTTTGTAGTCATGTAGTCATGTGTCAGATCATCATAAACTCCATGTTTGAGTCGTACACAGCTCAGTGGTTCGGTTCCTGTTAAAAATCATGCTGTACTAAAATTTCTGGTACACGTTGAACAAATTCTCAGGACAGATCAAGCTGCATTGCTTATGAGAAGTTATTAAATCCTGCTCTAAGGTAATTAATCATTTTACCTTTAATTAATGATCAAATAAAAAGCAGAAAGTGTTGTGTAACGGTGCAGATTGCCGATTAATTCTGGTGTCATTGAAAAAATAATCAATTCCAGGGTGGGACCGCACCGCGTCATTATCAGGTGTTTTATTGCTTGCTTAGTCACTACATATTAAGCAGCGAGTAGTAGGGGATATGAATCTGTCAGCCTTTGATAGCTTACTCATTTGCACTTGTAATTTTGCTGAGTAGACACAAAACATTGAGGTGAGGAGACAATTTTTTATTTTCATGGATCAGAGTAAATTTTCATGTTGGTGTTGTTTTTGTGTTGAGAGCTTGTAGGATATTAGTCATTTAAAAACAAAACACTCATTAAAAAGCCAGAAGTAGTAGCTTTATTTTGAGTCATATTTTAGCTATCAAGTAAAAGCCATGTGGCAGCTAGCTTAGCATGTTTTTCAAGAAGTCAGTTGGGGATGGTTGTCTCATAGCTCGCGGGGTTGGTTGTCACATGTGACAACCAACCCCTCAAGTATTAGAATTTGTTTTTTTTTTCAACTGAGAATGTGCAGACAGTGATATATTGTGTCTTTGTGTGTAAGTCCAGGGAAGTATGGCTCAGATGTGTTCGCTGCCAAATGTGGGCACACAAAGATTGTACCCCTGGCAATCCAGGGGCATACATTTGTCACAACTGTGATCCTTGTGACTCTCAATGAAGCACAGCCTATGCTTTGCAGTGTTTCCTACTTTAGTTCAGTAGATTGTTAAAAATATTGTACATGTAGACCTTTTAAAGGGATAGTTCACCCAAAAATGAAAATTCTGTCATTATTTACTCACCCTCTTGTTGTTAGGAACCTGTATAAATTTTGTTGCTCTAATGAACACAAAGGAAGATATTTTGAGAAATGTTTGTAACCAAACCGTTCGTGGACCCCATTCACTTCTATAGTAGGAAAAAAGAATACTATAGAAGTGAATGGGGTCCACGAACGGTTTGGTTACAAACATTTCTTAAAATATCTTCCTTTGTGTTCATTAGAACAAAGAAATGTATACGGGTTTGTAACAACATGAGTGAGTGAATGATGACAGAATTTTCATTTTTGGGTGAATTATCCCTTTAAGACTGTTGTTCTGTTTGTTTTTGTTTGCTGTTGTTTGCAGGGGAGTACATTTGTCACAACTGTGATTCTTGTGACTCTGAATGAGGCACAGCCAGTGCTGTGCAGGGTTTCCTACTTTAGTTCAAATTGTTAAGAGTATTGGACATGTGGACCTTTTAAGACTGTTGGTCTGTTTGGTTTTGTTTGCTGTTAGGCAATAATGAATTGATAATAAAGAGGTTTTAGCACTAAAAATTATTTCATTTTACCTCTCAACACAGTAGACAATTCAAGTAACTGATTACCCACTTTAATCCCATTGTTTAAACATAAGAGGCATTGATGACAACTATCATAGGGGTGGTATTCATATTAAAACTTATTTGCAATTTCTAGCTTAAAAAACTAAAAGGTTACACATTATCTTTTTAGATCCCAATTTATCACTGAAATCCTATTGAACCTCTATAGGGACAACCAACCCCATACCTCATGACAACCAACCCCGTAATGGGGTTGGTTGTCACATTGTGTCAGAGTGTCTTTGATGGTTAATTACTTCATGTTACAATACATTCTAAAAGTAAGTATACACATTTAAAGCCAAGACCCCAAGTTTTCATTTCCTGTAGGAATTACTGCTGAAAGATTTTTTGAAGATGAGCAATTCATGCATGAGTAAAAATTGTGACAACCAACCCTGGTCTCCACCTAAACATTTTAGATAAACTTTAGAGTATAAACTACAGCTGCTACTTCTGTATGGTACTTTCTTTTAAAGTTTGAATCACGTGATGAAGGGATTTGTATTTTGTTTCGGTTCAGATTAATGACGAGGTAGTGATTTAAACGGCAGTCATATTTATATTCCAAAATCAGTTGAACAACAGCATTAAAACCACCATTGAAGATGAGCACACCAGTTATTAATTCCAAAGCAAACTGCACCCTTTATTTGCCCTCAGGGTGCAACTTTTAATCTTTACTCTTCCTCCTCCTTCTTTTACCTTTTAAAATAAGTAAATAAGTCTTTTAGATCTCCGGCTCCACGTCCTATACACGTAAACCATGTTACACGTGACTAAAGAGGCACGACATGATGTTCACAAATAACTTAAATGGTGTACTAATTTCACTACACACAGTGTGTGTGTGTGTGTGTGTGTGTGTGTGTGAGAGAGAGAGATGCTGACTGTTGTCAGTCATTGTAAACGTAGATGGAGTATCATGTTATCAATATCATTTGTTTTTTTATCTTTTAGTCACTATTATGCATCATATATATAGTGATGAAGTCAATACTGAAATGAAACCGTACAGACAGAGCAAGTAAAACTTCCCGGTGTTGTGCCATGTCTGAATCAAGGTGCATAACATCCTCTTCCACCTAATATTTAAATGTTGTGTAGCTGAGGGTTTTTTTTTTCATTATCGGAGTTATTATTAATTCTAAAGACACCAGAAGACGTGCTTGTAATCCTGGTCACCTGGCATTGAAGCCGCGGCCCTTGCGTGCGCAGCCCTCCCAGTGGCAGCAGTAACCCGAACTCCTCTCCGGCTTGACGTGAGACTCCGTCACATGATCCACTAAATCCTGCAGGCACTCAAACAGCAGGTGGCACTGCAGAGCCGTGCAGAGAGAGAAAAAAGTGGATTAAAACGGACACCAGGGGGCAGTGGAACTCTGATTAGGAGGATTTTTAAAGTAACAGGTACTGAAGGACTGAGTTTTGGGGGAAAAAAAACCCTATGATGTTCTGGTAGCTTTTCGTTTCTTTTTTTTTTTTACACTTTAGATGTTTGTGTTTTGTATTTTAAACAGATCTACGAGTCACCAGTTCATTGTTGCCTTGAGAAATCCCTCAAAACATCAAGTGCTTCATTGAGGCTCTGCTGTTCTCGGTTCTCAGCACGGTCGGCTTGCTCACCCGTAGCCATCGGCAGGCGAGCTGTTCCTCCACCGGTTCTGGGGAATCCCGTCTGTCCCGGCGCTGAGCAGTCAGTACAGAGCTGGGGGGAAGGAGGCTGCCCCCTGCCCCGATCGGTAGGAAAAACTGGAAACCTACAGACTCTGAATCCTGTGTGAGAGGCAGGTTGGTGTTGGTTTGTGTGTATAGACAGCGAAAGAAAGAGAGATACGTAGACACAGCACACGAGTTTGAATCTCAGATAACATCTATAAAAATTTCTATCTTGCCCACATCAAGATAACAATCCAAATCTTCACATACTAAATATTAAGAAATAAGAATCGCACCCCACACCCACAATATACATTCATGTCTACAGATCCACCTAGATCATATTGTTTACATGCTGTTACGTTTTTTTTCTATCTTGCCAATTCAATCAATAGCTGTTTTGCACACCACATTTTAGTACCTCGTCTAACTGCTGCAATTACATAAGTGTAAATAGGTTTAAATAGAACCGTATGAGGCACATGGCATGAGTGCCTAGGACTAACTCTGTTTTGTTCTACATATGTAGCACTGTCTTTGTTCTATGTTGCACCGTGGTCCTGGAGAGACGTTTATACCAGACAGTATAAAAAAAACGAGAGGAACCTAAAGCTGCTCGTTGTGTACGATAGAGGTAATGATGAATAGAAAAAGAAGCATGGGGGGTGATAGCACCGGCACCCTGCTGTCTGTGTTTGGAGGAGGATTTCATCAGCAGCTTATCACTGAGGGCGGGATGGACAGAACCGTACTCAGATAAATCCTAGAAGAAAGCCTAAGAGACTCGACTCGGCTGTGGCAGAGTTACGGTATATCTTTTAACCAAACCCTCCAGACTTAATCTGTTCTTTCTATCCAGTCCGACAGAACTGGAGACATTTTGCAAAGAAGAACGGGTAAAACATGACTTTCCCTTGACAAGGAGTGAAGAGGAATTCATATTCCACAGCAGAAAGAACAAAGTATTTATGGTCGAATCCATGGTGATTTAGCTTATCTCCCTAGCTAAATAAAATGTAATGTTTTATATCCATTTTTTTTTCCAAGACATTCATCATTTTATCATTCCTGCTTTGCTAAAATCCCATCTTTTATTCTTCTGTCTTCTTCTATCTTATTGTCTCTGTTGCTGATTTAAAAAGGAAATCGCAACTCACTTAGCCACGAGGAACTGCTCTCTTACTGAATAAGTTCTCTTACTGAAATCGACACTGATGATTCAGTCCCTCAGGCATCCGTGAAACTTGTCTAACAAACTTCCTTTCAGCTGGGTAAGTACGGGGTCTGTCTAAAACATGATGGCGACGGCGATTCAAGAGCAAATTAAACCAATCCTGGAACATAGCCTGAGATGGAGTGTGTTTAATTTCCCTCTGTTCTCTGTATGTGTTTGTGTGTTGAAGCTCACCCTGGCCTGCGGGGGCGACAGAGGACCGCAGCTGGAAGAGGAGTGTTGAGGAGAGGGAGGAGACGAGGGACACACACTGAGGTCTGGCTTTGAGGATGTGGGAGAGTCGGCGATATCTGCAAACACAACCAGCAGGAATCAAACCACAGCTCTGTGTAACGTTTGTGTATTAAAATTACTCAAACTCCTATTTGAATATTCTTTACACATTCAAAGGTGTTTTGCCTGTGACTAAAGGGCTCTGAATAAACATGTTTTTTTTAACCCAGTACAGAATTGTAGAATCCAAACATAAATAAGTTACTACTTCAAGCAAAACCTATTATTTTTTCGGTGGCACAGATGACGTTATCACGCAACATGACCTGAAGTTATTTTTGTGCCGTTCCTGCCATTTTTTTTTCTTACAATAAAGTTGCCCGTTTAAACTGATTTTAAACAACTGGGATAATGATAATGCGGTTACTGAAGAAGGAGAGCGGTTAATATGTCGTTTCCATGGTAACAAGTTTCATGTTAAACTCACTCTACCGCTTACCCGAACTTCTCGGGTCACGGGGAGCCTGCGCCTATCTCAGGCGTCATCGGGCATCGAGGCAGGATACACCCTGGACGGAGTGCCAACCCATCGCAGGGCGCACACACACTCTCATTCACTCACACAATCACACACTACGGACAATTTTCCGGAGATGCCAATCAACCTACCATGTATGTCTTTAGACCGGGGGAGGAAACCAGAGTACCCGGGTACCAACATCTCAGACCTTACTTAGCTCGTTAGAGCTATGGCCTGTTCGTGATCATCATGAAGAAAGGCTAGATGATTTAAATTTCAGCTTTATACAGTAAATACTCTGACTCTTTATACTTTGTCCCAGCGATCGGCAGCCATGGTGATAATGGATGCCCACGGATTAGGAGCAGGCTACAAGAAGATAGCAAAGTGTTTTCAGGTACGGTTTCCTCAGATCTTACCCTTAGCTGCTGTTTTTTTTTAATTACAGAAACAGTGGAGGTCAAACTGAGGTCTGGAGGAACCTTTCAGAAAGAACCACTAGCGAGATTTTGCTAGAAAGGCTAATCAAAGCATCCTGATGGTCTGGAAAATACATGTAGATGGATGGAGTCATCAGAAGAAATCACAAGTTTTCTGGATGAAAAGTTTGCAAATGAATATCGAATCAAATGGAAGTTTACAGGACTTGATTCCAAAAGGGATCAGACTTGTTTGGTGAAATAAAGGGAAAGAACACTTCCATCTCTCCAACTGTTTAAGCATGGGGTGGATCCATCATGCTTTGGGTTTGTGTTGCAGCCAGTAGCACGGGTAGGATTTCGCTGGTCGAGGGAAGAATGGATTCAATTAAATACCAGCAAATTCTGGAAGCAAACTTCACAAAGCCTGTAAAGAGGCTGGAGATGAAGAGGATAGGATAATGAGCTTAAACAATGGACTACCTCAGGAGGCACAAGCTGAAAGTTTTGGCCATACAGTCCCCGACCTAAACATCCTCAAAAATGTGGATAAACCTCAAAAGAACAAAATGGCCTAAGTCTGAGTGAAAGGACAAATGGGTGAAAATCCTCCAAAGAAGAATTAAGACTGGCTACAAAAGGCATTGTGATGCTTTCCAAAGTGGGTGTCACTGCAGGGTGCGCAAACTTTTTCCTCAGGAACCTTTTTTTTTAATACGAAGCTCATCTGCTTGCAATATACAGTAGGGCTTCTGGTATGTTGAGTTACGAACTCGTTCTTATTTAAATCTATTGTCTTCATCCAAATGCTGTCTGACATCCATAATGTGTGTGTGTGTGTGTGTGCTGACCTGTGTCAGAGCTGCGTGTCGGGCGTGGTACCCTGGTCCGGGCAAATCGGAGCGGGGCGCAGATGGATGTCCTGTGTCCCCTCTCCCGGCTTGAGGAAACCTTCAGGTCCAGAGGCTCGTCTAAGGAGAGCATGGCGTGTCTGTGGACATTAAAAAAAAACCTGAAGTAAGTAAAGTAAGTAGGAGAAGATTAGAAATGTTTCTGTAAGAACGTTTCTTTCACACACACACACCCACATACACACGCATGTATGCAAAACGTCCCTCCCTCCCTCCCTCGCTCGCTCGCTCACGGGCCGCACGCACACAGCTGGAAAAAGACGACGTACTAAATTTACTTCAGGCGACTGTAAGTGATTTACATTTCTTACTGCTAGACGAGTACCAGCTACACACACGCACAATTACATCCTCCATCACGCATGCTGACGAGGTACAGTTGTCTCGGCATCTGGCCTATATCCACAGGCAGCGGCCGCGCGTGTGTGCGTGTGTGTGTGTGTGTGTGTGCGCGTGCGCGTGTGTGTGTTAGTAAAACCGGTCACTAAGTGCATTATCCCCACCACACTGTCATACAGTTGTGCTTCGCTGTGTTTTTATACTGTTTTGCTTCCACTCAGTGGCATTGCTAGAAGATTTCGTTCCCAACGGTATCACATGACTCAATCATTAAGCAACACACACACACATACACACATCACTGAGGCCTTTTCCCTCTCCAAGGAAACTCCCTTCAGTTTAGGAACGCAGACTTTCATGGTCTTGCAAGCCACTCCCTGGAAACACACACTCTCACTCCTCTCACATTTTCTCCCCTTTCCTTTCCTTTTCTTTCTTTCTTTCTTTTCTACGCACCAGAAATACATACACACACACACACACACACGCACACACAGTCTCTCTCCTCCCTGCACTTTTCTTCTCCTCCCTCGTCATTCCTGTGTTTTTGCCAGCTACTTTTCCCCTCCTTTACTTTGCCTCCCTGCTTTCTTACACCCGAGCTCTCTCTCACTCTCTCTCTCTTGCGCGCACACACACACACACACACACACACACACACACACACACACACACACACACACACCCTGAAGTAACTGATCCTTCAGTGCTCACTGTTCTCTTACACAGTCTCAGCTCTAAACAATACAACTTTGACTACTGCTGAAAATGTAATAGAATATTAAAATGGTGTGATATGACACCCGACTGAGAAAGAGAAGAAGAAATGAAGTGAGTTCACGAGCACACGGGTCACTGTAACCCTAAAGTATGTCTCTGAATCTTGTCTTCTTCACTACCGAGATGTATTTTATTTATTTATTTATTTATTTAAATCTAACTCAAACCGCTTTATTAAAAGCAGAATCATGTTGTCCTTCTCTTCTCTTCTCTCTTCACTCCTACATCAATTGTCACCACCGTTCTCTTCCTTTCTCCGTCTTCTGTTAGCTATGACTCCGAGTTACACCACTGTTCTCTCTGTCATCCTCTACTCTGCATCTTCCCCCTTCACTACCCCTACAGTACGTTTACCCCTCCACCTTCGCCTTTCTTTTTCTTTCACCCTCTGCCTTTTTCTTTACTCGGCTCAGCCTCTCTTTTCGTTTCTCCGTGCTTCTTGCCATTTTTTTATTTTTTTTTCTTCTCGCTCCGGACTCTTCCAGCGGCTCAGCTCGTCTTTTTCCGCCACCTCGGCTTTTTTCTGTAACTTTCTATAACGATTTCTATAATCACTTTTCTGTTCCCTTTCTCTTACACTGCGGGGTTTTTGTAAATGTTTATCTTTTCTACTTGTGATGTCTCATATTTAACATTCTCCTGTTTTCTCCCTCCCTCCCTCGGTCTCTCTTACCGGCAGTGACTCCTTCCTTCCAAAGCTCTGATGCACTGCCCATATTCAGTCCACACACACACACACACACACACACACACACACACACACACACACACACACACACACACAGTCTGTATGCCACATGCAATCCAAGTGTCTCCTATTATAAAGGAGTGGTTCGCTCACGCAAATATCCACACACACACACACACATTTATGCATAACAGGATGAGGTCTGAGCACAAAGCAGAGCTGACTAATGAGCCGCTGATGAGAGAGACACGACAGCTTCCAAAAAAAGAGATGAAAATTCACCCCTCCTTCTTTGGTTTTTGCTTGTGGTTTTAATTTTCAGTCCAAACTCTGGTGATGTTTCTCTGGAAGAAGGACCAGACATTCCTCCAGTCTAAGTGGTGGCCAGCTTTACTAAAGCAGATTCCACCCTAAATATTGCAGTCTGTTGCATCGCGTCCATCTTTCTGAAGGCATCGCAGGCATTGTTAGCGCGTCGCCTTCAGTATTTACATTTACAGCATTTGGCAGACGCTCTTATCCAGAGCGACTTACTGTACATTATCTCATTTTTGTACAACTGAGCAATTGAGGGTTAAGGGCCTTGCTCAGGGGCCCAACAGTGGCAGCTGGTGGACCTCTTATTGAACTCACAACCTTACGATCGGTTGCCCAACACCTTAACCACTAAGCTACCACATGCTCCCGTATATAGGAGTCGAAATGAAAGATGTATAATGTATTAATAAGTGCTGCTCAGCTGTTATTCCTCCGTCATGTGAAGGCCAAGGAGCTGCCAGTGCAGGTGAAGCGAGCCCTGGTTAGGGTGGAAAATCAAAACAAACCCATCACACTAACATTAGGTACGGCCAAATAAACCATTTGGTTTACTCTTAAAAAAAAAAAAAAAAGAATGCCTTGGTGAGCTCATGAACACGAAAAATCTTCGGTGGATGATGAGAATTCTATCCCTGGTGAAGAAGAACCAGAGAAGACTTGGTACGCCCGGAAATCAGTTTAGTTTAAAAAAAGCTTTGCTTAAACGAATCCTGAACAGGTCTGGAACAATATCCTATGGAGAGATGAGGTGAAGTTTAACTTGAAGCAGATTGAAGGGAGAAGAAGGGTATGGAGAAGGGAAGGAACTGCTCATGATCTAAATCATACCACCTTAGTTGTGTGGGTGTGGAACTGGTTCCTTCTGTTTTTCTGAAGATGTGACTGCTGATGGAAAGCAGCAGGATGAATTCTCAAGCGTACACACGAGACCTGTATTATCTGCTCACGTTCACCCAAACGCTTCAAAACGCATCAGACTACACCCGCAGTCCGACGAGGAACGGAAGCAAACTGCGAGAAACCCTTCCGGTTGTCAGGCAGTCAGTGAGCACCAAAGCTTTAACACAAAAGAATTCATTTATCGCGATGGATCGTCTAATTACTTTTGGTCCCTTAAAGCTGAAAATTAGCACTTAGGTTTATTATGGGATTCAAATTTCAATATAGTGTTGTAGACAGACAGGAAGTCCAAAAAGTTGTGAACCTGATTGTATATCGGATATAAACATGTCCTGTGTGTTTAAAAATAAACTAATAAATAAATAAATAAACAAATAAATAAAAAGAAATAAACAGTACTTGCTTTGACGCGATATTCTGCTTGTCTCGGGTCCTAGGCTACCGATTTGTCCACCACCGTGAGGTTCTCTTGCGAGAGCGAGACAGGGAACGGATTTAAATTGGGAATCGATATGGAAGTGAAGGGAGAGGAATGGAAAGTGAACTGAAAATGAAGGAACCGTACAATATCAGGACCGAGTATAAGCCATGTGGCTCAATTTTGCTTCTTCGGTGTCTGTCTTTTTTTTTCCTTCTTCTTCTTCTTCTTCTTCTTCTTCTTTCCTGTCTGTCCTCCAAATCTGAACACACAGTCTGAACACACACACACACACACACACACACACACACACATACACACATTTATATACATTCCTCAGTGTGCAGCAGATTCACTCAATTTGTTTTCAATGTGCTTTTGTGTGTGGAACAGAAATGCAGGGAAATGCGCCAAGCTCATAAACAATAACAAAAACCAGCTGCTGGCCTGACATGCCGAGAGAAAGTAAGTGTGTGTGTGTGTGTGTGTGTGTGTGTGTGTGTGTGTGTGTGTGTGTGTGTGTGTGTGTGAGAGAGAGAGAGAGAGAGAGATTGGTGCTGCCTTTACTTTGCGAGGTAAAACAATATAGCTTTATGTGACAGAAATCAACTGTCTTCACTTCCTCTCTCTCTCTCTTTCTGTCCTGAGAAGGTCTTCACTAGACTTTTCTCTCTCTCTCTCTCTCTTTCTCTCACTCAGGTTATATTTTCCATCCCCTTTCTTCCCCCCTTACACAGAGGGGGAGAGGAATTCTCAGCGTGTTTGTTTTGGAAATACATCACCCTGCAGGGACCACAACGTGAAAGTGTGTGTGTGTGTGTGTGTGTGTGTGTGTGTGTGTGTGTGTGTGTGTGTGTGTGTGTGTGTGTGTGTGTGTGTGTGTAAAAGAAAGAGAGAGAAACAGAGGCAGACACACACACACACACACACACACACACACACACACACACACACACAGGAGCTGAGTCGGTTTGATGTCTCACAAGAAAAGAATGTCTTTCTATGATGCTTTACCAAACCGCTAAACCTGATGACCTTCCTAACATTACTGACAGAGTTGTCACAAAGACTCACACACGCATACATACACACTCCCACACACTCTTACGGTCATATAGGCATGTCAAACATCTCGCCTTCGTCTCTCTTTCCCCCTTCCCCGGCTGCTGTTTTTGCACACACTAGCTTCGCTCTTACACTGAGTTGCATCATTACCGCTTTGCAGTTTTGGCTTATTTTCAGGCCAAGACATGTTGCTAAGGAACCAGCTCTGTCCTGGCGACTGGAAAAACTAAGCTACATACTATCACATCTCATTCTCCTGTACTAAATACGAAGTCAAACCGCTTCCTACGTTTAGACTAAAAGGTAGATCCCTTTTGCTCAACACTATACTACTGCACATCACCAAGCTCACTGAATACGAACTATAAAGTGTCGAAACGTATCCATACTGTCATACTCCATAACGTAACTTCATACTTCTGCACTAATAAGAGTGTCCTTTACTTACAGATCCCCGTACTAATCTGTAACATCCTAAAGAATATGCTAAAATAGCAAGCTACCTCCTTTAACCTGTATTTAACATATATCACTATGGGATACTACCTCATTGGACGATATGTTACCAAAATAATGCATTAGCATACTGCCTGTGCCTCGGTACAAAGCACGACTGTAATGCCTTTCTTCTAATACTGCCAGAAATAAACAGTATTTAGTATAACAGTAAATATAATACTTTCGTATCGTGAGTGTGCACTAAATACAGTTAGTATGTCAAGCCACCACAGGGGTTGTCAAGTGGTTAAGTATATTAAGAGTTCACCACCTTACCTTGCACTACAATGTGCCTACAAAATGATACAAAGCTAAATAGTACATCGGATCGTCGCATGATACCAAATTAAACGCTATACTCGTTAAATGAGTATGCTATGAGTACGCCACTTCGCCTCACACTACAACGCACACGGCACATCAAAAAAGAAAGCTGCGTCAACAAACCCCTGTTTGTACAACTACATAGTACGTTGCCTTCGATACTCCAGAGAAGGTGTATCATGCAGTCGTACTAATAAAGTCCCCATAACGTAGCTCGGGAGTCGTGATTTGTTAGTATCCTGTCTTGTTGAGTTTCTTGACTCAACAGCCAATTAGCTGTCGCAAGTAGCTTTGTGAACTAGCATGAGAACCAGATCGATTTACCATCTTCACAGTATTACTGTACACGTTTAGACCGAGCGGCGCCGATGGTAACCAAGCGCCGTTTGGTAAATAAAATGACGTTTATTTTAATAACAGAGGCGAAAAACTGGCGGCGTTTAAACCCGAAATCGTGTTCTCGCTAAGTCTGAGGAAGAGTCGTTCAAAGTAACCACCATATTACAACGTTCCACAAGCTTCAAAATGAATTACCTTCAACCATGCAAGGGCTATCTAGTAAAATATATACATAACAAACGTTTGGTGCTCACTTTTAATCAAGACACGCCCCCTGGGGGTGGGACAAAAACCTTTCAGAAAGCATTTCATTGGACGAAGACAAGACTAGTACAGGATGACGCCTATGTATATATTTATATTGTTCTCACTTTTATCATGTCTCTAGACGTGCTGTGGCAATAAACCCCTCTTTAAACACTCTGAAGAGGCTTAAAGTACTATGTGATGTGGGACGTTAGCTTGTAGCCGTTTTTATTGCGCGCCCGCGCGCGCCCACGGTACCGGTGTAAAAACGTTACACTCGAACTGCGTCCGTTCCACCTGTAGATGCATCATGTCACGCGCACAACCCGGTCCACTGTATGTAGGTATTGTGTACGTATGTATGTGTGTATGGTGTATGTATGCATGCATGTATGGTGTATGCATGTATGGTGTGTGTATGTGTGTATGGTGTATGTATGTATGGTGTGTGTGTGTGTGTGTGTGTGTGTGTGTGTGTGTGTGTGTGTGTGTGTGTGTGTGTGTGTGTGTGTGTGTGTGTGTACCAGCAGCCTGAGAGTCCAGTTATACAGCTAGCACAGGGACGTTGGGGCTTTAGCCTCAATGTCAGTCAGCTGGCCAGATGTTTCTGTTAAAAAAACAATAATTCCCAGATGACTAAAATGTTTTGTGCGAGATTGCAGCCTACCTTTTTTGTTGTTGTTGTTGTTTTTTGTTACCTTTGTGGATGGGTTTAGTCGATCAGGTCGCTCCGTTTTTCCTCTAGAGGATTTCGGACACTTGATGATAACGATGAAGATGACGATGATGATGATGATGTTGCGTCTTGATGTTAATTCCTTCTGAAAGGAACAAAAAACCAAAAAAAAAAAAAAAACTCCAGCGATGAAAGAATAAGACGACGAAGAGCCAGAAAAGCGGTTGTGCTCCTCTGTAAATGATTTGTCTTGGACACTTGTAGCCTTCTGGTGAACTTGTCGGATTTGTCTAATCTAGAGTCACAATCAAGTTGCTTATAGAAAAAAGACACAGAATTTTGCTTTGTTTTATAGAATAACAGAGTAGCATCGCTCGTGCACGACGCCTGTCAAGTGTGTGTGTGACCGTGTGTGTGTGTATGGCGCTCTCTCTCTCTCTCTCTCTCTCTCTCTCTCTCTCTCTCTCGCCCGCTCTCTCTCGCGTGCACGCACGCGCGCGGTCGCCGTCTGGCTCTCCTCCCTCCGCGTCCCCGTGTGGCTGCGCGCGCCCTGTGCCAGACTGCGCATACTAAACTGACTACATAGGCTGCTATTTATCGGCCTGTACACTATTAAATTCTACACAATTTAATGCAGTAGTGTATGGCTTTAAGACGTAGCCTCAAAGTGCTCACATAAGTGGTTTAAGTTTTTTTAGAGGATATATGGTTTGTGATAATTGTAAAGTGTTTTTATTAATGTATGCTTTAAAACGTGTTTAATTGTTCCGCGTAAACGCGCGACACCTGGCGGTTAGAGTACGAAACGCGTGATGAAAAATGAGGCGCGTGAAACCAATCGACCAATCAGAGCTGTTCTACGGTGACATCAGGTGGCCACATGTGGTTATGACTTGTACACATGTACGTACAAGTGTTGGGAGTATCAATGGTTACAAAAACTTTTTAAACCATCTGGATGTGAACACAATATTGTTACATCCATAGTAGTAGACCTTAATGCTCATCCTGAAGATCTTTGGTGCTGCTTGATGCTATAATATTTACGGTATACGGTTGTAAATGAGTAATTATTGTCACACGGACTAGGGCAGGTTTCATTTTGAGTCTGGTTCCTCACAAGGCTTCTTCCTCCCGTCGTACCAGGGAGTGTTTCCGCACCGCCATTGCATCTCGCTTGCTTTATGGGTATTAATCTATATCCAGATATATGTTCTAACCTCTTTTATGTTAGCTCTCTGTTCTTTCATAGACTGTCCTGAATCCAGTTCAAGTTTAGTGAGTTAAAGGTCTCTAATGGTTAATTAGATAGGATTTAATAATGTTAATAAAATGATTTTGTTTGTTTATCTGATGGCGGTAGAGTAGATGGGAAAAGGCCAAAGTAAACAAGCATTCTGTACAGTAACACAGATTACAAACCAACCACATAATGCTAGATTTCGTATATGAAACTTTTATATGAAAGTTGATGCAACATTTATTGTCCAGGTTTCTGTCCTGAACTTTTGGCATGTTCTTTTCTCTGGCTTTCGTCCAAGATCTCCAGTTTCCTCTCATCTCCAAAAAACATTCCAGTCGGTGCATCACCTAAATCGCAGTGTGAACATGCGTGCACTGATGGTGCATTCCCTCCGTGTTATGTTTTGTTATCATGGCTGGTTCGCAGATCAAGTTCACAGATCATCAGTCTACTGGTCCTCTATGTCCTATCTGCCTTCTTTTTTATTTTTATTCTTAAATCTGTTTGAATTGATCAGAAACAATCTTAAAGCTACAGCATTATCTCAGAAAATTACATGAATGCTGACACTGGAGACTCCTTTCATAAATGCAGTCTCCAGTGTTAGCATTCATGTAATTTTCTGAGGTAATGCTGTAGCTTTAAGATTTCAGCCACTGAAAGGCTTCCATGTCAGATGAGTTTGCACTTTTCAGCCTTTCGGTAACATTCCAAACTTTGAACTTCAAGAGAAAGAAAAAAGTGAGAGACTGATTACTTAGGTATGATGTTGTTCCACTACATTACATAGTGTTGTCCATTCCCAAATTCTGGATAGATTTGTGTAAGATTAAAGATTGTGTACGAAATAACACTGTGTGGTACTACAGTACCATGCTGGAACCTTCTCTAAAATGAATCTCATCTATGCCACATCTACCCAATAAAATATTACCCCCAGACAAGGGAACAATCTAGACCAATGAACTGGCCTGTTGTTGGGATTTGTCGCCTGTGTCAGATTTCCTCTCTGATATATTCCTTTCTCTCTCTTTCACCTTTTTCCCCGGCTTTGTGATTGGCCCAAGCAGCTGCTGCCAATCATGGCAGTTGTCATATTCGTTCCCCCCCCCACCCCACCCCCCGTTCCCTAAATGCCCTCTGCCCTTCGTAGGGGGTATATATAGCTTGCAGGAGAGGTTTGTCACCCCCGGCAGTCGAAAATGAAGCTTGCACTGTCCTGCCTGCTTGCCCTGCTGGCCCTCGCCACCTCCGGTAAGAACAAGTTCCAGTTAAATAGGCAAAAAAGGCATGAACTGGAATCTGTCACTGTGTGACTTCTTCACACTCATTGTGATATGTTATCATATCTTTAGTAACAGCTTGTTCACAGGGACTTTTGTGTGTTTGTGTGTGTATATATATATATATATATATATATATATATATATATAAATATATATATATATATATATATATATATATATATATTTGCTTTCTCCAAGAAAAAGTCTTCAGGACAGACAAGGTTGCACTTTCTGGAGTTTTGTTAACATGACAGGCTTACTGTATGTAGGTGAATGTAAAATTGTAACAGTCGACAAATCGGTGTGATATTAGAGGATTCTGTTTTAAGGAAGTGCTGTTATTGGAGAGAGAGAAAAAAAACTTCAGGGTGAGATGAATAACTACACTTCACTCTAGGAGCTTCTCACAACACAGCGAGGAAATTGTGTGCAAATTGTTAGCTATTCCTTTATTTATTGACATTTATTGATTGACATGTTAAAAATGTACATATAAGATGCAATCCAATTCTACAGCCTAAGTACTGTAGCTACAAAAAAGCATTATGTTCAGAAAGATGAAATATTACTATAAACCACCGAGTATGTCCTGGACAAGGCCACAAGTGATAAAATTCAGGAATAAAAAAATGTTTTTTTTGAAAAGAACATACAAACATAATTATTTATTTAATTTAATATAATTCTCATAAAGGCTCCTAAATGCCCAGGGAATCTTCCATAGAACGTGAATATGAAGTGTTGAATGTTGTATTCTTCAGGATCAAGCGCAGCTCATTAGTGAGTGTTGTGTTGAGTGCAGGTGAATGTCAGATGGCTCATGTTCACCAGACTTTTCCCCTCCTATCTGCCAAAATACACACATGTACATTTGCATCAGTGGCACACTTTAGTATTTTATGTAATAAGAACACTAATTTCATTTCCTCTCTATCTTTATATTCACTTTATTTTATTTTAATTTTTTTTTACCGTCAACTGACAGACTCACTTGTGTAATTTTCAGTCAGACACCTACAGTTATTTTGGTTAGCTAGCTTGTTTTCGTCTCGGCATCCAACAACACCGGACTGTGTTTCATGAACTGTAAATAATTATCTCATGCTAGCAGATGCTAATATTTGGCTAGGTATTCGAGGTGTCTGTAAAGCTCCAGATCATTTTTTTTACCTGGTTTATATTCCATGATTTAACAGTAAAATTGCTAGTTAGCCAAGCTATAATAGTGTCATCTGTGTTAGCTAAATTGGTTAGCTGACTAACTATGGGACTGTCCTATCACACACAAAACAAAAGTATTAGGTTTTATTTATATCTGCACTTTAAAGTAAGGTGTATACTTATAGTCAGCTGCTTTGAATTGTAACACGAGTTGATAGTCTGAACACACACAACACACAAGTGTAGTGTTTTAGTAAGTTTGTAATGATATATAATGATCTAACTTGATCACTTCTAATATACAAAACTGGCTTGAGATGTAAACATAAATAGCTCAGATCTTTTTACTATAGATATAGTTTCCAGAAAATTGAAACCGTTTGACATATTTTGTGTCCAGTCAGTCACATCTTGTTACTTTGGCTAGTTTGTCTTTATCTCAGTAGCTTGCACTTGTTTTTAGAAAGTATGTTAATCCTGTGAGGTTCATTACACCAGTTGTTAGTTAATGGTAAGTTATATATTATTATAACAACAAAGGGAGCATGTCTGAACATACTTGTACATACATGTATGCATTTAAGCGATGACTGATGCTGATTGGCTAAGATTTTTTAACACTGCAGTACACCAAATTTCAGCTGAATCGGACTTGCACTTCCTGAGAAACAAGTATTTTAATTTAACCCCATCCCTTATGACAAAATACTATATAATAGTGTCCATGTTTATTAATATGGAATTACATTTTAAAGCAAGACTAACATTGTATTTTACCTTAGGATCTGAACATTTTAGGAAACCAATTCCAGGTTTTATGCCAAATCCAAATCTAAAGTTGGAGCTGCAAATATCTTTAACTATGATAACCATTTTAGACTGTTAAATTGGAGTTATAAATTGGAGTATAGCATATTTTATATATAGTATAGTATATTCCCCATGTTGCTCCAGGTATGGGTGATCGACATGAAATTAGAGTTAGCTTTAGGATCACTAGGTCACTCCGAAATGTTAGCATTCTCATTAGTATTGATGCACATTTTGATCTATTTATGACCTCTGACCTCTCAGGATGGGATTGTTTTTGCCAGGGTTAAAATCTGTCCTTGGGCTTGTGCATGTGGTGAAACAATGTTTTGGGAGAAAAGATGACGTAAGGTGGCCATCCCTTTAACATTCTCACACACGTGTCAGACATTTACAATCTTGAACCAACCTCCACCTGACACACACACACACACTGTGCACCGTCTGTGCAGCTGCCATCACTTCAGCACTGTTTATTTCCATCTGACTGACCTTGTAGGGACATACTTTACAGGAACAGTGGAGCTAGCGCTGCTACAGTAGGAGCCTGTTTTAGCACTCCGGGTTTTCCCAATACACACACACTCACTCCCGGTTACAGATTTGCTTCAGAAATTGGATTGTCACCAGCCCAGGGTTTCTTAGTTTTGGTAAATTGCACCATTTCATCTCAACAGCTAAAAGCCCCAGCTTACATCAAAAGCATTAGCTATTGATGCATGAGTTATTGCTTTCTGTTTCTGCTTGCAGTGTTAATAGCAAATATAATGTTTAAATATCTATAAATATAAACATAACTCACTACTGAGGTGATTCTGAATTTAAACAGACACCAGCATGCACAAGGTTACAAAAGACTGATATAACCTCAATGAGCATGCTAAACCATTCAGTTTAGGGACAGAGAAGAATTCTAGAATTTGTGGCTAGCTTCCTCTAGACAGACACATGAGAGAAGACGACCACCGCCTACATACGAATTTAACACTTTCCACACAGAACATTTTTAAAAAATGTATCAAAAACATGCTTTAATTTTATTCATTTTTAAATTTTATTTAATTGCATTCAGCAATGATTAACTTGTCTGATTGTGTACAATTAGTTAAAGCTAGGATAATGTAGCTAACAATGATGAAAGATAGCATCATGCAGATGTAATTTCCAGCGCTTTCTCACACTGTCCCTGTTCTCTATGAAAAAACACAACAGTGGTGTCAAAGAGCTTTCAGCCTACACATCTTTGGAAGCAAGTGTGACGGATTCTGTTACATTAGTGTCATACTGTAGCTACAAAATACAAAAACAATATGTCTTTTTTTTATACAAAAAGAGAGAGACAAACTTCATAGACAACACACATCTCAGACAGGGGAAGTCAGGCATTCTACAGGTCGTCTCAAATTAATCACTGCATTTTTATGTAGTTATGTTTTGACTGGCTCGATACACGTACATCAGTTTAACATGTAAACATGGACGTATTCTGTCTCGCTTTCTCACATAAACATACAGTAAACTGCAGCTCACACACATGCAGCTTACACACTGCACTAGCTACTCACTCACTCTCTACAGAAAAACTACAACAGTAGTATAGAAATTATTGTTCTGATACTTTGTTCAAAAAATACAGCTAGCCCAAGGCTATCAGTGAAAAGTCTTTCCCAATTTTATAATTTTCTAAAAGGATCATTTATTCATCTTAAAATACTTTGCTAATGAGTTTGCAGCCATTATGAACATATCTTTAAAGTTTAATCTCGAAAAAACTGAAGTGAAAAAACTTTATGAATAAGAGTGGTGAGAACACCCATGTTTATGTTTGTTTGTTTGTTTGTTTGTTGTGATCAGGGACTAATTTTCCCGAAGGGTTCTGCCTCAAAGAACTGAATTAGCATTTCATGCTAAAATGACACACAACACACACTGCTACAGAACGCCTCCATCTCCACATGTCCTCACATCCTCTCTAAGTCAAGCTAAACCTTTGGGTTATGTGGAAGCTACCTCCATAAATCTCTCTGAGGATTCCCTCGTTCCCTAACCACATTAACTGTAATTTAATTTTTCATCACATGCTGTCTCTGGTGATTCTGTGAAGGTTAACCTGCGCTACTTCACAGTTCCTGCAGGGAACACGGTCCCCAAATCCCAAGAGCCTCCTCACTTCGCTAGCAAATAATTATTAAAAAGGAAGGATGAATATTTGCACAGAACTTTCTCACTCTTAGCTCTCATTAGCCTAATGCTTGCTAGCTATTGGTTTTAATTACATGATAGCCTACGATTAGCTAGCATCTGATCAAGTATGGCTAATTATTTTATTTACTCTATATTTTAGCCTAATCTTTTGAATCTTGGTGAATTGGCTAGTTAGCTAACTAGCTTAGTCTTGTGATTTACTGTAAATTGAAATGTTATATTTGAATTGAGATCACACACTGACATTTTATTTATTCCATCTTTAACCCAGAAAGATGAGTAGCACTTGGTAATATGAACATATCTACTGCTATCAAGCTCTCTCCAGAATCTAGCTAGCATACATTTAGCTAAAACTATTTCATGAAAAATATATATATCGATGCATTGTAATTTTTTTTGTTTATTTTTTTAATTGCTAATATTTTAAGTAACAGTGCTCTGTTCCTTCAACACTTTCGAAACTGTGAGTGAGCGTATGTGAAAAATAATGTCGATCTACTCCAACCTAGCTTGTAGAAGATTAACCGATGCCCACTGATGGATAAAAAAATCCCCACATTTCTTGGGGAGCATTAGCATAGATTAGCTGTATCCATCTTTCAAATTCCCCTGCACATATGCTAATCAGACTGGAAGAAGTTATCAGACAAGATATTTTGCACTGAGGCTATGAGGCTAAATTTGATAAGTAAAGGAAGTCTGATTGCTAACAGTCTAAAAAGTACAACCTATGTTTAAAGCTACTTAAAAAAATATTTAAAATAATAATTATTTAAATTAAATATTTTTTAACGTATTTATAGATGTACAATAAAATCCTAGAAGCAACACTAAATAATAATAATAACAATTAAAAAAACTGTTTTTACCTCACGTATGCTACATTACACAGCAAAGGGTCATTTTGTGCAGTTCTTTCATTCAGTAACAACTAATTAAATCAAAATTTTAACAAATCAAGTTTGGGTTTATGCAGTTCACAATTTGAGGGGGCATTATGTTAGCATTGTAGCTTCAGTGAAAAAGGAATGCCTTTGCTGATTATGTTTAGGTTTAGATTCTTACTTCTACAAGTCCATGTTTCAGGGTAGTAGATTAACTGACTGTGTGGCGACAGTGTTAGTGTTTTGTAAAGCCATTGTGGGCAGGATCTGATTCTCTATGCTAATCATTGTTCGCAAGGAAACTATTAAAGCATTAGTGTAACTATGTACGCCTGTAAGACTGGTATCAACATGTTGCATGTGTGTGTAATGATGGGGCTAAACCTTGCTCTGGTTACGCGAACACACAAACAGTACCCGCTGTCCTTGCGCTGCTATTTTGGGAGCTGATTCATACCAAGGTCAATTTGGTGCCCATGACAGAGCTCATCATTAGAGCTGAATCACCGAGGCAGGCCAGCACCTCGTATAGAAGCATTTAAAATCAAAGCTGCTCTGCCTATAAAGGGCGCACCGCTTTTCTTTTGCAGGGCCGCTGCTAAGACGGGAAGCAAAACGAAAACAATTTTACAGTCTGCCTCCAGTCAACAACTTTGATCTTGCGGCATGTCCGGAGAAGAAATTAAATATTCTACCGCTGACAATAATGGGTCAATCTTGTGTCAACCCAGGATACCATATGTGTAAGAAATAAATCCCTTCAGGGTATGCTGTTAGAGGAAAATAATCAATAACATGATGTAGACTTAACGGTAAAACCCTGCAGTTGTATATTTTCTCTTAAATTACACATGCAGTCTTGAACTATGTTATCTTTTTATAATATAATAGTAGCTAATATAATAGTATATAATATTTTGTCAACAAATACATTTTTGAAAAGAATTCACTTTATATGTTTCTGCTTGTTGCTATGTGTCAAATTGTGGACCTTTAACAAAACTAAAAAAATAAGGTAGTTCCTCTGATTACTGTCTAACAATAAACATTCATTCCTCCGACTATTAAAAAAAAAAGTTTTTCACGTTACTAAGGAGAAACTGCAAAGCACAAACTCCTCTCTACTCATAATAGAACGTTACAGCATCAGACTGTTACAAAGCACTGACACTGGAGACTCCTTCCACAAATGCTAATAAACATTACATGGCAGAAAGTGTTATCATACGAATGATTGCACACATCTTTAAAATCCATTTTAGAAATACTCTTTTGTCAGCAGTGCGTTGGCAATGGAATCTCCAAAATACATTCTATATAGAACTAGTCTGCTAGCATCTCCACGTTTGGCTGTGAAGTTACTCACACAGAGAGAATCAGACTGTCGCTATGCAGTGTTGTCCTTTTTATAACACTGGGGTGAAACTCTAGACGGTCACACAAGAGAGATCAAGGTCTGTGATCCGGGCATAGCTTGAACGCACACACAGTGCATCATTCCCTGCTGTCTATCAGAGAGTCTTGGGGTCAATACATGGTTCCCTGCAGGGTTGTTGTATGTCATGGCATTTAGGAACTGTACTGTATCGTTTTACTGTGTTTGTGTACTGTAAAGCATTGCTTAAAGACTAGCACCTTAAAATGTTTCCAAAGTAGCAATTGGATTTATCTTGGTTGAACTATGGTCTATTGCCTTTGACCAGTATCAATATCTGGTGCTTTGATTACCCAAGTTAATTTGACAGATCATATTTTGCAATCCTGGTACTGTGATGCCAAATGACTTATCGCCCCAGACCTGTGGAATGATTTGGTACGTTCTTTTTCATACTGTGAGGAAAATCACATTCTGGCCTGCACACATCCCATCTGTTTTGATACAGTCAGATACAAAGACGTCATTGACACAAATGCCAGTAGTCAGGTGATGGATCATACTCAAGGGATTTGACATTGGCACATTTAAGCTCGTCTTTCAGCTAGCGTGAACGCGCAGACAGACATTCAAAAGTCAGGGAACTGTTCTTAATATCATTTACAGCATGGTAACTGAAAATAATTCGCTTTCTTTCTTGATTTTATTCGATGGTCACATTGTTCTCGTTGGTAACCCAAACAAAACTTCCATATTTATTTATATTCTGTAACTATCCTGTTCATATAGATATCCATCACATACACATTTACACCAAAGGGGAATTTTGGTTTGCCAATCTGTGTAGCAGCTTGTTTATAGGAGTTTGGAGGAAAGCTGTGCAAAACAGCTGTAGCTATTTCCTGTGAGATAGCTGTGTGATACCAACACCTACCAGTTAGAGAAAGCAAAACCAAGACGTAACGCTAACATCTGCTCCGTCAAGTTAATGCAATAGAACAGCTTTGTATGCTTAATAAAGAGTGCTCCAATGCCAATGTATCTGACCGGTTAACAGAGAGGTTCAATTACCTTGGTTAAGGACCCTGCTGTTGCAGCTTGATAGAGCTGGGGCATGTACCCAGTCCTTCTGGTCACTAACTTGGAGCCACTGATCCACCACTGCCCAATGGCTAGAGTAGATTCTTTAGGCTCCAGTAGCATTAATACGGCATTAATAATATCCCATTTGTTTTTCAAGATACTGGGTTGATATGAGGGATCACATTCTCATTCTCCTACCTCCTTTGTGAGTTGTCATTTTAGGCTTGTTTCCAGACTATATTAGTTTGTGGAATACAGATTTAGCAGTCTCTTATCCCTAGAGTCAGTTACTTGAGGTGAGGAATCAGTACTCCTTGACCTTAATTGATTTCAAGGTTTTCAGGATTCCCTGTATTAAAATTTCAATAGATTTTTTAATTTTAATGCAAATCCAGCATGTTCCTGTCTGTAGGCTTGTATCTCTTCATATATCTTTAGGTACCAAGCCATTGATCTCATTCTTTTATAGATTCGGTGAGTGAGGTGCCTGAAGATGAGGCTCTGATGCGTCTGCAGCTGCAGCCGGAAGGTGACCTGTTCCCTTGCTGCGATGGCACTGAGGAGATCAGCCAGAGTTCCTCAAATGACACACCTGCACCTGAGCGAACCGTTTGCCAGCCCTGCAGCACTGGTTCTCAGTTGGTCCCCCCCAATAGAGGCAATGTAGCCAGGGAGGAGCGGCCAAGTGAAGAAGAGTCAGAGCAGGAGGAAGAAAGCCAGGAGGAGGAGTTGGAAGATGAGGAGCAGGTGGAGAACAAGGAACAGGAGGGAGCAGATGAAGTGGACGTGGCTGTGGAGGAGGAGGATGAAGAAGATCCCACAGTTAATCCTACTGGGGTGGGGGAAGAGGTGACCAAGGGAGAACCTTTGAAGGAGAAAGCTTTGGGAAGTGACACCATCTCTGCAACATTTATGGCAGATGCGGCACCTGTAGAAAAATCCAAAGTTGACACTGCACAGACTAAGAAGTCTGTAGAAGTGAAGAAGGATGTAGCAGAGATTGTACAAGAATCAGGAGAGGAAGCATCAACTGATCCTCCTACTGAGGCTGTCAAGGAGTCTGTGTTAAAGGAGGCAGCACGCAAAAGCTCAGGCAAAGGTACACAAGGTTGATTATCAGAAGGCTCAGAAATTTTTGTTGCACACAGATTTTAGTGCATTAATGTTTAGGGTCGCAGAAAAAGTACATATTTTTTGGAGCAAGGTGTATAAACTAATGCAGTTAGCTAATTGCAATTAGCCCAGTTTTAGTGTTGGAATTAGCTTTTGCACTAAATTTCACCATAGATTTCAAATGTTTCCCTGTTCCATGTACAAAACCTTCTATTTTCTGCTATTGATTTGGCATAAGGATTTGGTTTAAGTTATAGTGGGTAATAGAGCACATCAACTACACAGGTTTTTGAAAAGATTTGTTTTCCACAAGGGTGAGACCGGTAGTGAGACAAGTAATGCTAAAATGTTTGTAGTCTGTGTCTCACCGAAGTAATATAACAAAACGACTCCACAATACTTCTGTGCTGACTTTGCTGTATAGTTTTACCACAGAGTCTGAAAGTGTTAACGATGCTATAAAAGGGAGAAGCCTTGCCCTTTCTGTTCTCCATGCTCTCGAACCTGACACCACAGAGCTCAGGAATAACCCCGCTAACATAAATAGCTCTATGGACTCGATCTATAACACCATGTTCCGGCGCCAGCTGCTGCTGGGGAATGGCTTAACGTTCTTGCAGTCATGGTTTTAAAATGTGGGCATGAGGAAATGTAGTGAAATTGGAACTTCAGTTCAGATTCAAAGGACTGGCAGATTTTAAGGGAGGATAAACCCCTGCAGGGGGTGCTGTTAAATTAAATCCATCAGTGGCATGGTCGAGAATTGACTTTCTGGGTTTTCAATAAAGGTTTTTTAAGTTTTCAAGTCATTATTACAATAGAGCCACTGATGACACTGTGGTCACTTTCCTCTTTGCTTGGCACTAGGGAAGACCTCTCTGGGAGGCTCTGAGATGAGGGACAGGTCTCACATTGACAACACGCTACGTCTGGCTATGACTGACCCTGCTCAGCGCTTTTCAGGTTGGGCGAACACACACGCACACACACACTCATACAATTCAGGCCTTCTTTGTAATTTTGTGCAGTTATATCCATTGCTGAAACTATATCTCCATAAGTGTGAATGATATTAATGCTTTATTAAAAGAGGTGAGTAATAAATTAGCCACATAATTTAATTGCAAAATCTTAATCTTAATCTTAATTCACCAAAATACACAATCAGATGCTTGATTTATTTCTCTTCAGCCTTTTTATCTTTGCGCTATTTTTCACTCTTGCTTGTTTTTTGTCTCTGGTTTTCGCTAGCCATCGTCAAGAAGCTGCAACACATTTACCACACAGCCATCAAGCCTTTGGAGGAGGCATACAAGTACAAGGAGCTCAGACAGCATGAGGTCTCAGGTGAACATCTCCTGGCCCCATTTTTGCAATTATAACAAAAGTGTCCACATAAAGTAATTAGGGATGGGGATAGGAATTTTGTATTCATTAAGAAACACACACACACACACACACACACACACACACACACACACACACACACACATATATATATATATATATATATATATATATATATATATATATATATATATATATATATATATATATTATTATTTATTTGTTTATTTATTTTAGTTTTATAGATAACATGGCCAAGAACCAGAAGCCATTTGAATGACATTGCAGCTGTCCAACTACAGACTGCTGCTTTTGCATGTCATGTAGGTGTGGAACTTGCTTAAGGCTAGATAAATGTGTTGGTTTTTGACCAATGTACAAAACTACAGTGGGTCTCGCATGTAAAGATTGAGAGGTTGGCTATAATAAACCAGGTTTTTGTGTTTTTACAGCAATAAGGATCCAACATGATCAGGGAATGTTAAAATGCAGTACTGGTTAATAACACTAAGTTGGTAGAAATGTTCTTACTTCCAACTAAGATACTTTCTAAAATGGAAGTTAGAACTGTCGCCCTCTTCTGGTGAACGGTTTTCTTTGCTGTTACTGTTTCTCTCTGGGTTCTAGATGCCGAGATCGCCTCCAAACCCATGGTGCTGTTTCTGGGCCCCTGGAGCGTCGGCAAGTCCACCATGATAAACTACCTCCTGGATCTGCACAACAAACCACAGGAGCTTTACACAGGTAATCCCGGGAATAATCAATGTTGTTTTATTTCTCTACAATCCACCAGCTTTTGCATTTGCAAATTAGAAAAGCTAAACACCAGAAATTCTAATTATTCTAAAACGGTTCAAATATCGGTGGATCACTGGCACTCGTATACCAAAAGTGGTGTTTAATTTATTACGTGGTTTCCATGATGTCCCCCCCTTCAGGTGCGGAGCCCACTACATCTGAGTACACTGTAATTATGCACGGCGAGAAAGTACGCACCATTGAGGGCATTGTCATGGCGACTGATACCGCCCGCTCATTCTCAACCTTGGAGAAATTTGGCCAGGGTTTCCTGGAGAGGCTGGTGGGCATTGAGATGCCACACAAACTGCTGGAGAGAGTCACGCTGGTAGATACACCAGGGATCATCGAGAACCGCAAGCAGCAAGAGAGAGGTAGCTTATTACACTAGAGATTCCTTCCAAAATCTTAATTAAATTTCTGTTTAAAGAAATGCCAACAGTTGTACTTTTATCTTTGTTATATACTGTTTTAACTAGCCACAGTTTATTGGAGAATCCAAGTCCCTGTGTAAGTTGTTACTTAGGTTATATTGTCAGAGCTGCTGCTTCTGAGCAATCAGATTGAAGAATTCATCAGTGCTGGGATTTACATTATGTTATATGACATATGGTTGCTGATTTTAACCAAATACTGCAATTTGCATTTCTGCATCATAATTATGCACATGCAGCTTAAAATAATCCTTACAGTGGTTCTAAATGTTCTTCCATTTTACACTGAGTGTATTTCTTCCTGTAGGATATCCCTATAATGAAGTGTGCCAGTGGTTCATCGATCGTGCAGATCTGATCTTCCTGGTTTTCGATCCGACTAAGTTGGATGTGGGCCTGGAGCTGGAGACGCTTTTCAGACAAATGAAAGGGCGCGAGTCGCAAATCCGCATCATCCTGAACAAAGCTGACAGCCTGGTACCTCAGGAGCTGATGCGTGTGTATGGTGCTCTCTTTTGGAGCCTGGCACCACTGATCAACGTGACGGAGCCGCCACGTGTCTATGTCGGCTCATTCAGGCCTCAGGACTTCACACTCGATGCTGCCCAAAAACTCTTCATTCATGAAGAGGTCTCTCTCATGGAGGACTTAAAACAGGCCATTGAGAACCAGCTGGAGAACAAGATCGCCTTTCTGCGGCGCCATGCCATCCGTGTTCGCGTTCATGCTCTCCTTGTTGACCGTTACCTCCAAACCTACCACGAGAAGCTTGGCTGGTTTGGCGACTCACATGAGGTGATGAAGGAGATCGTGGCTGATCCTGACCGGTTCTACATCTACAAATCAGTGCTGGCCAAAACCAACGTGAGTAAGTTCGATCTACCAGGACCAGAGTTGTACCAGGACTTTTTCAATGTGAATGCACTGGGAGAATTCAAACTGTTGCAGAAGCACTGTGGCTGGAGGGGTGGGTGCTTGTTGGAGAAGATTGAGAGTGCCATCACACAGGAGCTGCCTACTTTGCTGGCCAGCCTTGGGAAAACTGAGGAAGCACCAAAGGTGGAGAAGCCCAAGGAAGTGGAGAAGCCCAAGGTAGTGGAGAAGCCCAAGGTAGTGGAGAGGCCAAAGGCTGAGGAAAAGCCCAAGGTAGAGGAGAAACCCAAAAACCCCTGGAGAAGGCAGTGAAGAAGGTTCTTTGAAAGGACAGGGTGGGGCTTAATATTTTTGGGTTGCACAACAGCATTCATACATACTGGACTCAGGGCAGCGAACATATCAATGTGTCGATACATGAAAAAAGCAGTAAATAAAGGCTTTAATTGTGAAATGGAAATTGAATAAAGGAATGAATAATCAATGAATGGATGAATAAATGGATGAGTGGATGAATGGATGATCAGTGGATGTATGGATGACTAAATGGATGTTGGGCTAAAAAAGCCACGATCAGTCAATTGAAAATTAAAGGCTTCATTTTCAGATTTTAGTGGACAGAAATATACCAAAAGATCATGTTCCCTGTACACAACATAGGGCGTCCAATACATAAGTCTCCATTCATAGGGAAAATTAACACCCCTCTCTACCAAATGTTACTTTATTTAAAAAATATCCTTTTAAAAAATACATTCTTAAAAATAACTGGAAAAAAATTTAATATAAACAAAGTATAAAAAAAAAAAAAATTTAGACACTGTGTTAAAAATTCATTTCCCGTATGTATGGAGACTTTTGGGACGTGCATGTGTACACTTTTGTTTTCTTTTCGATTTTACTTCTTACGCCTCACACAATTTCTGTTGTTGTTGCCGTTTTTTTTTAGTGTCAGTTAATATATTCTGAGAACATCTCAGTTTTCTAACTTCACAATACGTTTGCCTCCTGAATATTTCTGAGTAATTCATTTTGATGAATGTATGTAGCGCTGCATGTGAAATGTAATTTCCGATTAAAGCTTTCCTATTTTACAGTGTGCCTTAATTCCGCAGTACACAATTATTGTGTATGGGTGATAAAAATAATGGTATATTTACATATTTTATTGGTGAAATTGGCAGATTTCCCAGTTATGATTAACATTCCAAAGATGCTATGGCACGGAATGTACACTAGGGGAAGCCATGTAGCACTTAAAGTAATTGGTGGTGTTCTTTTTGGCTTCTACCTGTCTGGGGTCACCAAAGCGACTCATCTTTGATTTTACACGTTTTGCACCGGATGCCCTCCCTGATGAAACACTCACATTTTTATCTGGGCTTGGGACCAGCACTGAGAGTTAACGCTTCAGGGGCTGGATTTGCTCCTTACCCGGGATTTGAGGACAGGCAATAGCAATGAGAGCACCAGGGGACACTTAAAGTAATTGGTGTAATCGGGGGAAAAATAAAACGTACATATTTGTAGCCTGTACACACACACACACACACACACACACACACACACCATTTTGGGAGGCTGTGCTACATTTAAATTTAAACCTAACATCAATCTCAAGTTACAAATAAGATTAAAAAAAGACTATTTCTTTTTGGGGAGAGCAAAATGTCTCCACAGGATTAAAATATCAAATATTCCTATTTTGTTTGGTCACTGACACTTTGACACCATTCTTAGGAAGACCATCCTAAGACATCAGAGTCCTCGATTTGCTCTCAGAACAGACTCCAGGTCTTCATAGCCAGGATTCCTCTAGGTCCATCTAGGCTGCATCACATAATTGCTGCAGATTTGTCAGATGTTCCTAAAGGCCCTCTAATGGATTCAGAACTATTGACAGAGAGTACCCTGAACTCATGATCAGCAACAGTACTCGGAAAGGCTGTGGGATTAAAACAATGTTTGATTAGAAGTAAAGAGGCCACCGTGAGCCAGGAAAAAGTCACCACATTACACCAACTCCAACAGCTTGAATATATGATGCAAGGCTGGTCATGGATTTATCATAAATGAGTCATTTCTGCCTCAAAAACTGCTTTTTACTGTATGTTGGGTTTTCCCCCCACACAATTCTGAGTAACCTCTACAGACTGAAGTGTGAAAATCCTTTGAGATCAGCAATTTTTTAAATATTACAAACGTGATGTTTGATACAAACATTAACTGAAGCATTTTGACTTCAGCATGGAAATGGCACGGCAGTACAAAACAAAATCGAATGAACGAACAATCAAAAAGATCAAGTGTCCTGCCTTAAATACATTTAAGATAAATTAAGTATTTTTGTCAGTTTAATTTGTTCTCAAATTCTAGGACCCAGGACAAATCTGGGGGAAAAAACTAAAGCTAAATATATATTTTTATTTTTCAGTGGTGTAGCAGAAAGCCTTGTTTGCTGCCTTACTTTTTTAGGCCAGTGGTGTCCTATCTTATTAGGAAAGGGCCGGTGTGGGTGCAGGTTTTCATTCCAACCAAGCAGAAACCATACCTGATTCCACCTGTTTAATCGGTTGTTCTTGGCTTTTAGTAGACTGTGGTGTGGCTTCTTCTTGGTTGAAATGAAAACCTGCACCCACACCGGCCCTTTGTGGATAAGATTGGACACTGCTGGTTTAGGCCTTGGGTCTGCATGTGTTTCCTCCTACATGACAGAAGACTTGATGGGTTACTTTCAGTTGTAGCTGCGTATGTGCATGTGTGATACCTTATGACAAACTGGGTCCCATCTAAGGTGGGTTCCCAGGTTCTGGATCCATCACAATGATAATGTAAACTGTAAACTAACAGTGGCCTGGAAGAACTATTTTGGATCCTTAAAGCATGCTTGAAAAAGACTGGAAGATTTATAAACATTATTTTGGAGACGTGTCCCTAAAGAACCTTTTAGTGCATTTTTATGTAATCACGTTTCTGGTTGTGGAAATTAGCATTCCTCTGCTTGCCGCCATTTGATGTCTGACGTGACGTGAAGTGACGTGACGTAACAGGACGTGAGCGCCCCCTGATGGAAGTTTTTGCATGACGTCTCTGCTTGCTTTAATGTAGTCTAGTCTGAGCTAGTAAGTGATTTTTTTTTGTTGTTGTTGCTGTTGCTTTCGTTTTTTTTTTAAATGACAACAACAAAAAAAAACTTTATTTGATTACATCCCTACTACAGCGGGAGTGACCAGGGGGATTGGTTTGTCAGTTGAATCTGGCAACCCGACAAATACATACATTATATATATATATATATATATATATATATATATATATATATATATATATATATATATATATATATACACACATACACACACACTGAAACTCACACTCACTCCGCCCTCCTCCTCTAAAATAAGTCGTGCACTCAACTTCCACACCATGTCTATTATAGACACCTATTTTCAGTTATTACAATTTTCTTTTCTCTCGCGTTCAAACTATTAGGACGGACTCTGAAAACGACGTCGTGTTCGTTTCTTACGTAGTCAATGGACGAGAAGACACCACAAACGCCGACGCCGTGTAAGACTCCCTCAACAGGGAGGAAGAAACCCCTGAGCGAGCAGAAGAGGAGTCCCTGGTTGCCAGATTGTCAAATTCCCCGAGATCCCCGAGTTATTCGAGCTAATTTGAACACGCAAGAGGGAATTACTACACCAGCTCTCATTATGAAACCATATACTGTTATCGCTGGAACGTATTTTTAGTTAAAATTATGGAACGAAGGAGCTGAAAGAGAGTTTAGAGAGTTGCTTAGTATCTGGCAACCCTGATGAAGACGAAGTAGCAGCTCTGTGTTGTCTGGCATTCATGAGCATGCCAACGAAAAAAACCCCGGACTTGCCCAGCAGCTGAAGGAGCATATGAGGGTTTACAAACAGAGCCTTATATGCACGAATATGTCACGTATCTTGATGGCATTCTGCAAAGGAAGAAACGCGGTTATGAAGAACCATACTGGTTTGATTTTGTGCTTTTTTTGGTGCCGCGTTGAAGTGAAACTACGGGCCTGAGGAAAACTTTCCATCCTACAGCGCGGACACGTTATTATTGAACATGGCTTTGACGTCTGGCTCCGTCATGTTTTTTCTTGACTCAAAAAAAGTCTAACGGGCATAAATTCGAGCGAGGCTCGTTAACCGAGAAGAGCAGAGGGCGGAAAGACAACGCTGTAGCATTAGTTAGGAGCGTAAAAATAAGTTTGTCGGTGTGTTTGGGTCGGTGTCGTGTAGGCTAACGCGCTTCAGTTTACCTCAGTATTTTTGTCGCGTGCCAGATGTGCGCGAGACCGCGATTAGCCTACATGCTAAACCAACTGTCGTTTTTTTCTCTTTAAACCGTCGTCTGACTTATTATTATTATTATTATTATTATTATTATTATTATTTATACACGTCGGTTTTGTTTATTTTTTTATATTCTTTGTCTTCCAGTCCAGTTTAAGAGAGGGTCTTGAGGATTCTTGTTTTTTTTTTTTTTTTTTAATTTATTTATTTGTTTTTGTTTTTTTAGAAAGCGGGAATATTAACGGCTGATACACGGAGTGTGAGTTCAGGAAAGGACGCGGCTCCTGGGTGGGAAACAAGGCCCCTCTGCCTTCAACCCCAGCAGCTATGGCTAAAACAGTCTCAGCCTTGGATACCAGAGAAACAGGCAGTCAGAAATGCCTCCATGTTCAGCTTGTGCTCGGCTTTTTACTGCGCTGTTCTGTTTAAAACCCCGCCGTCACCACGGAGACGTGATACGTGATCAGGTCGGCTAACGTTTCTTCAATAAACTTAAAGGGAAAAAAAAACATTTATACGATTCTACTTAGATATTCTCTCCAAAATCCGTTTTTCTTCCAGCAATGCAACAAATTACAACCTATTTTACATCCAAACTGAGATAAACGTTAAATATGAGAAAGGACATGAATTTTACGGCGTTTCACACGGAAAGTGGAACGTGAAATTCCGATATACGTTGACCGGAATACACTGACAACCGGATCAAATAAGAAAGGACAGATTAAAAAGGGGTTTTTTTTGACATTTTGATCGTATGGATTTAACACTCGGACGATGTGTTTTGATGCGAAGGCCAGAGTGGATTCACGGCGCTCGAGCTTTGCGGAGGAAAAGTGCACGCGAAGTGTCTCAGCGCCACCGAGCCTGATGGGATCCGAGTGCTGACGTCATCCACGCTTGGATAATGGACTGCTCAAGAGTCTGAGACGGTCCATCTCACACACACACACACACACACACGAGAGAGAGAGAGAACGAGCACGGAAAGACGTCTGCTCTTTGGCTAAATTTGCTCAGATAATTTTGGATCTGTTTTCCTTTTCATCGTCATTAGAGCCCTTTTCCCACCCACCTTCTCTTTCGTTTTTTCTTTTTTTTTTGGATTATGTGACAGCTTTGTCAGCGAGCACTTGTTGTCATGGCATCCCCACAACAGCAGCATCAGCAGCAGCGGTCAGTGAAAAATACAGAGGTTAGTTGTGACAGCGGAGGAGGAGGTGTGAATGTCCACATTAGCAACGCTCACTTGCAGAAGCGGGTTTCCGTGGAACAAGAGCCTTCGAGCTGGGGCGAAAGCATTAGCGAGCAGGGCCCGACAGGAAGTGCCAAGCCCTCCAAATACAGCATCTCATCCAGCTGCAGCTCGGGCGAGTCCGGGATACCCAGGACGGTGATGAGCAGCCTGCGTGGACACCGGATGGTTCCGCAGCTCTTTGAGAGGTCAGCGGCGCAGTGCTGGGACCCCAAGTTTGACTCCGCCACACTAGAGGAGGCTTGCAGGGAGCGGTGCTTCCCACAAACGCAGCGGCGTTTCCGATATGTGCTTTTTTACTTGGCCATAGTCGCACTGCTCTGGGGCTTGTACTTTGGAGTCAACGGTTCCAGATGCGAGGCTGCTAGCTTCTTGCTTCCAACAGCAATCTTTTTCATCCTGTGTCTCCTCCTCCTCCTGTTCACCTTCTCACGGCCCTACATGTGGCTTTATAACCAGGCCTCCCTGCTTCTCATTGTCATCACCATTTGTATCACTCTGGCACCGCAAATGCAGGCTTCTGGTTTCGCTCACTTTGAGTGGCAGAGAGGAGACAATCGGACGCTACTTGAGCATTCTCGGGTAGCTCCATGTATCTCTCCTGTAGGGACATTTTCTCTGTGCATGGAAGTGCTGCTGTTGCTCTACAGCATGCTCCATCTGCGCCTTTATGCCTCAGTGCTACTAGGGCTCCTGTACTCTGTACTTTTTGAGACGCTTGGGTGGCTACACCTGGCCCAGGTGGATAGTCAAGACATGGGAAAGTGGTCTGACGGTGAAGCTCAGAGGTCGAGCAAAGAAGCGTCTTTGCTGTGGTTAGCACCTGGAAAAGTACTTCTTCACCTGTGTGCTCATGCAATTGGCATACATCTATTCATCATGTCAGAGGTGCGTTCACGGAGCACCTTCCTGAAAGTGGGACAGGCTATCATGCATGGGAAGGAGCTGGAGGTGGAGAAGGCACTGAAGGAGCGCATGATCCACTCTGTCATGCCAAGCCGGGTGGCCGATGAGCTGCTGAAGCAGGGTGATGAGGAGAGTGAGAGCTCCGGCAAGCGATACAGTGCCGGGACTTGCTCGGCTTCGGTGTCTGGTGCCGGTGCCTCGTCCTCCAGCCCCAAGAGCAACAAGCGCAAGAAGACTTCAATCCCGCGTGGCCAGATCATCTTCCGGCCCTTCAACATGAAGCGTATGGAGCCTGTTAGTATCCTTTTCGCTGACATTGTAGGCTTCACGAAGATGAGTGCAAACAAATCTGCGCCTGCCCTGGTGGGTCTGCTGAACGATCTGTTTGGTCGTTTTGACCGGCTTTGTGAGCTGACTTGCTGCGAGAAGATCAGCACGCTGGGAGACTGCTATTACTGTGTGGCAGGATGTCCTGAGCCACGCGAGGACCATGCCTACTGCTGTGTGGAGATGGGACTCGGTATGATCCAGGCCATTGAACAATTTTGCCAGGAGACGACAGAGACGGTGGACATGCGTGTAGGGGTGCACACGGGCACTGTTCTCTGTGGCATCCTGGGAATGGAGCGCTTTAAATTTGATGTCTGGTCCAATGATGTTAACCTGGCTAACCTCATGGAGCAGCTCGGTGTGGCTGGAAAGGTTCACCTGTCCGAGGTTACGGCAAGCTTTCTCGACGACCGCTACGAGAGAGAGGATGGCAGAGTGACGGAACGTGCCGGACAGAGCGTCACCGATCAAATGAAAGGTAATGCGTGCTTGTAGATTTATTAAGCTTGTTGAAATGAAGGGGTGTGTTTTTGTTTAATTAAATTTCAGCTTGCTTTGCTTATCAACTATTTAATCAGATATTGTAAACACATACTTTGCAAAAACATTTTTAGTGATTAAACATCTGAGTTTTCTTAACGTGTAGGTCTCGGGTGACAAAAGGTTGGACATTATCTTTCATGTTTGTTAGGGCTTGCCCTTTTTTGTGAATGATCAACAAACCTGGACAGCTTTGGCAGCTCACCTTGCATCCGTGCCCTCTATGTTTGCATAGTTTGTTACGATTAGGCTGAGCATATTTGTACGTGATAGCAGCTGATAAAAAGGGAACCTAGACTCACTTTCACCTGGGAGTTTACATTGCTGAAGCTCGCCCCATCCAGGGTTGGTTTTAAGGCCACGTTGAGCTAAATTTGGCTCTGGCTAAGCTAGGACTACGATGAATAGGTTTAATGATGTGTGTAAACAGCTCTATTGTTAGTTGTGATCGCATCGTGCAGTGTGTCAGTCTGTACTCCCGGTTGGCTTTCTTAGTATCATCAGCTGCTATATAAAGAGCAGAGGACATTTCGGTTTGATTTAAAGTCAAAGAAACTAACTTAAATAGCATGAGAATGCAGATAAACTAGAACTATACCTTTTTTTTTGTTATTGCTTGCTCACTTACCATGAACTAACTTTACAGATCTGTCTTTCTCATGTTACTCAGGTCAGCACAGTGGATTATGCAATAAGAATTTATGGCGGTGATCAACCAGCAGTTTTCACAGCACGATTTTCAAACCTTAACTCCTGTCCTTTGGTTCAATGCATGCTCAGATTACACCAGGGCGACTGGAGCGATTCGTTGAGAATCAGGCAGTGTGTGTTTGTGTGTGGCATGAGGCGATCAGTACTTTGCCCGGCTGTTTCCCCTCAGTGATGACTCACCACTCCATCTCCCAGCACGATGGCTTGAAGCTGTTCCCTCTTAGGGACGAACAGAACTTTGGGACGCCATTTAAGGGGAAATTTTGGACACTGTTCGCACCAGTACTTTATTTTTCCGATAAATTGTTTAGTTATATATTAAACTCCAAATAATATTTATTTGCAATAGAGTGACTTAATGCACTGCAATATTAGTGACGTTCCATTGATTTAAGAAAGTGGCACAGTTTTCACCCTCTATGTTTAAAGTGATGTAAACACAAAGCCCCGGATTTACTAAAGATTTGCATGTGCAAAGCATGTGCAAAACGTAATCACGTGGACATCAGGATTTCTTCCTGTTTTCTTTTAGAAGACATCCTGGAAATGTTTATCTTGCAGATGAATACTCCTTTGTCTATTGTTGTTTTCACTTAATTTGCATTTTACATCAAATATACCTGCAGTGCTCGTAGTTTCTTATTACAGATGCAAATTAGTGCTTGTTATTTCAGATCTCCGTAAATCAGCACTGAAGCGAAGGCTCTACTAGTGTTTATTCCATAAAATTGGGTAATGAATGAATTTGACATCCAAATATGTTAAATTGTAAATGCTGTACTGTATTTAAAGTTGTCCCAATCGTGCATCTTTAAGGTACATTATGTAATCATCAAATGCAATGGTTCATTTAGCACAGATCTGGTTTATTATCAGTTTCCTAATACCTGCATGTTGTGCTTTTAAAGGTGCTGAACTGACCATGTTAAAGGTGTAAAAAGCTGTTTATAGGAATAAACAGTTTTTCTGATGTTCCACAACCACTAAACCCTAATAAAACTTAGGATGTGTTTCAATAAATAACTAAATAAAACACTGCCTTTGCCTTCCACCTGACCCTGAGCTTCAGGAAAATTACATGCATGCTGTTTTTAATTGTCAATCGAAAAAAGACACCACTGTATGGGATAGACAGTAGAATTTGGATGCTTTTTAATGCTGGTTTTGTCAGAACATTTACAGGCTGAAAGGTTGACAACCTCAGTCAGATTCTGACCCAGAGTGTATTTTGTGTTGTGTGTGTGTGTGTGCGGGGGGGAGACACCACTTTCCTACAAATGGCCTTCAGCATGCTGCCAACCCGCTCTATTCACACAACTATCTCACTCTGGAGGGTGTGAACGGTGGACATTATACACACACAGTGTGGCTGCTTGTAACCCAGTTGTGAGGTGGATTATGTCACCGTCTGCCTCTCTGCTGCGAGGCTATTTCTGGCATTTTCCTCGGACACTACTTAAAAAGAATGTGTGGAGGGAACGACAGCTGTGCATGTGTGTGTGGTGTAGTTGATCAGTAGGCCACCTGTAGGAACAGCAATATGTAACTTGCTTAGAACATAAAAGTGAGGTATTCAGATTTCCTTGGCCAGTCGTCTTTACAATATTCAAACAGCTATAGCTACGTTTATGTTTTCTTGTTTGGTTTTCTAAACATTTTGATATAAGCATGCCAAACATTCAAGTGCGTTGGAACATTGTTTTCTCTGCATCACACAGAGCTTGTGAATTACTCGGATTTGCAGTTAGGAACTAATCTCATCAGCGCTTGTTTCCTTCCTGCCTGTTTTGCTGTAACTCGCCTCTGCTGCTGCGTTAATATTCTGTCTGCTCCCAAGTGCGTCTCGCCATCACAGATGAGTACGCACTGAGACTTACTGCATATACACATACAGACAAGCATACACACAGGGCAGTGAACAATCATTTATCAAAAACAGTGTTTTTATGACAAAGCCATGATGAAGCCAGCAGCAGTGGGAACTGCAGTATAAGCGTTCAAAACGATGATTATGAATAAATATGCATGCTGCTTTTGTGTAAAGGGTGGAAATAATTAACTAAATTATTGCAGAAATAATGATGATATAAATGAACAGTAAGGAGGAGTGAAGGAGGTTTGGCCTCTGTATCCGCCATTTCCTCCAAAGGAGGTGTGGTTTCTGTAGATGTCAGTGAATGGGGCGTGGCCTCTCTCAAACATTAAATGTGTTTTTCATCCGTTAGGTCACATGTTTTCTTCGCTAAAACGGAACCCATGTCCAGTATATTTCAATGTTTTTCTTTCACACACACATGCAAACAAAACTGCTGTTATTTATCTGATTATTTGACTCACCCCTGAATGGGTACATAGATATGACAAAACACAGAGAAACTCCTTTTACAGTGTCAGTAAAGTAAGTGGTGGACATCTTGATTTTTTTTCTAAAAATATCATTTTTCTAGTATTTTTATAAAGTATTTTTCTAAAGTAAATATCTGAGTGTGCTTTCTGCAGAAGGATATGCACGCAATTTCTCTCCATCTCAGTTACAGTGCACATAATCACTCCAGGGTGTTTCTGCAGATAAGGAGCTACCCTTCCCTAGACACACACACACACACACAGACACACAAATGACAGACAGCAGCTTCTCAATTCGCAGTCAGCTCACTAATTTGCAATTTGTGTCCTTGCAAAATAGATATGACCCATCCTATTGATGGAAATGATGCCTCAGAAAGTGAAGGACAAGGAATATGATAGTGAAAAAAGTCTTGATTCTTCTTAATCACAGAAATTCCCCTGCAAAAATGGTTATTATTCTCTGATGCATTCTCCTCACTGACTGACTACACAGTACATGTTTGTGTAATTATATTCAGATCAGATAGTACAGTATAAAACCTCATGCTTGTGTGCTTCTAAAATTAGCCTTCATTGTGAATGGTGTGCAGTGTAGCGTGAAAGAGCTCTCCAGAGGTCAGCGCAGTTCCAAAGTGCCATGAGTTTGTGTTTCAAAGTTCATCAGGGTTTGAAATTTTTTCAAATCAATGGAGGTCGCGATGGAGGAAAAAACATTGATTGTTGCAAATTCCACTAAAATGATTACTTTTTTTCTCCACATTTGTAGTATGGTACATAGTCCTCAGTAAACACATGCAGAAAGTTGTGTTGGAAGTATTTTTAATGAATGCACAGTGTTTAAATATATGGAAATTCTTAGACAATTTGTTTCTGTTCTATGAGCTATTCTAGTAATCATGACTGACATGAAGTGCAAGAACTCCTTCACATGCTTGGGAATCCACCTGATGGCAGGTGTGTGTGGAGGGCAGGTGGGGGTGTAAACAGGAGATAGATTTGGGGGACTGGGGATTTTTATTTCTATTTAAGATTTTTATTTAAACCGAGATGTAACAACATACAAGTTAGCGCTATTATCTTTAATCTGGCTCATGATTAGAGAGCACGACACTGCATTGGACTGGTTTGTTTGGTAAAAGAGTGTGTGTGCATGTTTGCACACATCATTCTGCTATTTTAGTCTGTCTTGTCATAACCAATAACTAGCAGAGCCAGGGCAGGGCTAAATTAAGCACCATAAAGGTGTGCGATGTGTTGTGTAAATACCGAAGTCCACTGGTGTGGAACATGACCTCCGATACACCCGTACACACACGTGTGCACTAATAGTTCTCCATAGTTGCCGCCCTCTAGTGCATTGTAATCCACACATACAACCATGTATACTATATCACTTCTTGTACACTGGGTTCAAGAGTCCACCGCTGACTTATGGAATGGTCAGCAGGGTTTAATTTAATTCACCGATTCCAACCTTCTATCGTTTCTTTAGTTACAGCTAACTTTTAAGTTTCTGTGTAGAACAGCTTTATTAACATATGTTGTGTCATTTAAAAAAAAATTATGTAAATGATGTGCTTTTTTCTGCGCAAACAATACACAATTGGCCATCAGGGCATTTTTACGTTACTGAAGAGAAAGCACACACAGAAGACATGATCGTTATTAAGTTATAATAGTAATTCCCTCTGTTTAGTTTCCTCCTTTCTCGAGTATGAGAGCACAGCTCCATTTTTTATTTTCTATCCGTCATATCTGATGCGTTCAAGTTCACCGCGATTAACCTTTCTTTTTTACCTGTTTAGACTTGATTACCTCTAGCTCTGTTGCAAGCAAATTTAATAGCCGGTGTGCTTCGAGATGAATCAGCCGAAGTTCAAGGATGACTTACTTTTACTTGCAGAATCCTGAGGTATGAAGAAGTGACAGCAACGTTAAACACCGTGTTAGTGTTTTGTTACATTCTCCACTGAAGTTCTGCAGGTTTTGGGGCTGTGATCTCAAGGGCTAGAAGTTATCACTAGAAGTTATCTCTGACCGATCGACAGTCATTTTTAAAATAAATTCACACTTCCTACTTGTGAAAACCTTCATAACACACACAGAGGAAAATGACTGTTAAGTGAGAGTAAACGTAGCAGTAAACGTTCATTTTTACACAGCATTTATAACTTGGTACCTTTTACGAGTTATTAATATTTCTGACATTTTTCCGCATTAGTAGGATTGACACAATGGAGGCCTGTATCGCACAGGAATCACCAACTGTGCATAAACACCATTAAACAGGCAATTGTTGATGTAACAAAACAAGTTTAATGGTGTGTATTGGTAGTCTGTGTGTTAGACACAAAACATTTAAGAAAAAAATAACAGTATTATAACTATCTTAATTTATTACATAGCTGAAACATTATTTAAAAAGCGCTAAATTTATTAAAAAGCGTCAGATTAAACATTGTGGAACTGAAAGGCAAAAACGCATGAACAGATCGCATCTTGTCTATTTTGTGCGTGCTTGTGGCCTGTGTTCACAATGATTAATAAAGTTGTTAATGTTATCTGTGAGTGAATGCTCAGGTATTTGGCCTCTTCCTTGTGTGAATCTCTCTTCGACGTCCTTGGACACTGTACAGACTTTGGCCACGTTTCTTTCAACACACACACTCGCACAGTGACCTTCATTCTTATGGCTTACCAGGAGTATTGTCATGCATGTTGATGAAACACAAAAAGCAACAATATGAGGTGGAATTTTCTGATCTCTCTCTCTCCCTCCCTCTCTCTCTCTCTCTCTCTCTCTCTCTCTCTCTCTCTCTCTCTCTCTTTCTGTGTTTGTGTATACATGTAAGTGGGCACACCAAGAAATCCTTTATACTCAGCATTCATATTTGTACTGACACATACACAGGAAATTGGTTTTGATGGTAATATTTCAGGGCTGTTGAATTCTCAAAACTGATCCGAGGTACTGAATTTACAAAACTGATCCTTTTTTCCCCACTTCATCTCACCACCACGTTGTTGATTACTTTTTTAGAGCAGCATGCTAAGTGTTATTTTGTTTGTGGTTTATTATGCGGGTTGCAGCTATGCTTTCCTGTTGCTACCCACATGCAATGTAAAACCACCTGACGAACAGTACATCGTGTTTGTAATTTTCTTTCATTTGTGTAAACGTTCTATGCAGAGGGTTACTTTTCTAACAGTGTTTATTACCCAGGGTTTGTCTTGCTTCTCTCCTGACTGTCCGTTCATGGTTCATTTTAATCCTGAACACAGCACTATCAGATGGTACGAGCAAAATATCAGAGAAGGAATGACGGACAGAGAGCAGCAGAAGGACAGAATGGGAGGACAAACAGTTCAGAAGGAGGGGAGAACTTTCTCTGGCTCATCGTCGTCTCCTTCGGCTCATCACCGTGCCCTAATATGGAGGCGTCAGGAAAATCCAGGGAGGGCTAGCAGCATAGGCGGAAAGGAAGCCGGAGAAGAGAGTGAGAGAGAAAGATTAAATGAAACCAGGGAGGAAGTTCAAAAGGGCAAAAGAAATCATGCATGAGTGCTGAGTGTTTGATTAGCATCTTATCAGATTAGCACCTTATCTGGTTCTTTTCTTTCTTTTTAACCCCACCTCATCCTTTCTCTTTTTTGGATTGTGTCTCTTCGACTCTCTCTCTGTTTCTTACAGCCTTTATCTTTTTCCAGTTGTGCCTTTCTCACTCTCTGTCTTTCTCTCGTGCCCACACACACATGCACACATGAGCACACACACACACACACACACACACACACACACACACACACACACACACTCTTAAACACACTGTCAACCTCATGTGAGGTACATTTTCTCTCTTACTCCCTCTCTCTCTTTCACTGAAGTCTCTGTCCCAGTAGCCCCCAAACCACCCCCTCCCCCTTTTAGTGAGTTGGCAGACTAAATGGAAACACGATGATTAGTTGGGAGAAGAGCAGAACTAAAAGATACAGTAGCCCATTGCTGTTTATACACACATATGTGGTAATCGAGGCATCATGTGCACAAACCATTAATCCTTTCCAGAGAAGTGAAAAGCTGCAACATGCTAACCACAAGACAAAGCTACTACAGGTCAAGGGGTCATGTGACAGGAAATGGTGCTTGCTCAGTCAAGAGGGGCTAGATGTATATGTTTAAGCAGTAGTCAAATTCTTTGACAGCCAATGGAGGCCTGATTTGCTACTTTTTAGGGTTCCTGGGGAATTCATGGGAAAGAAGCTGTGTGTGAGTGATGCTCAGCTACGGATAAGTATGGTGTAACGAGCAGATTGACACACACATGCCAGTCACTCAACGTGATTGAGGAAATCACACACACACATAGCCGTCCAGCGGGTGTGTAGGACACAAATATATCCCTCTTTGGGTGTGTTCACCTTGTTATGGTGTTCATAAAGACAATCTCACCATGGATGGGGGTGTGGTATGTGTATGTAAAATGTTTGCCAGGTTCGTTTGGATGTCTTTGTGATGACAAAGGTAGGAACATTAGGATGAGTAAATAGCTTTGTATCTCAGAATAGATGAAATTCATGAGTCATATGACCACGGTTTGCTCATTGACTAAACAACAAATGAAAAAAAAATGTACAAAACGCAACAATATATTAAGCTATGTTAAAAGATGTTGTCTGTGCGTGTTTGCATGCAGGCTTAAAGACATATCTAATCTCTGGGAAGAAGATGGGTTCACAATGCGGCTGTTCTCAGAACAGTCTGGGACGAGACTACACTGAAACACCAAGACCCTCCCCCCACACACATACTTCTGAACTCTCACACACTGCTATGGCTGACCACACTAAGGTAGGTCTTAATCGGATACATGCAAAATCGCACACACCCGTGTCTACTCTGATCCACACCCACACACATCTCCATGTCACATGTATGAATAGCCATTTACAGGCCTCTAATTCTCTATTTCTCTTATGATCTCTCCATTTAGACTCCCTTCGTGTCATGTACTGTAGTAGTGGAGAGCCCTGGGAATTTACTGGCTGATGAGACAACTCAAAATGGCTGCCAGGATGAATACAAAGCCAACAGCAGCAAGGTGAACACCTCAACATAAAGCTATAAACTAAACCTCCATCTAACCATTTAGTCATGAAGCCTTCATGTCCCCTCAAGCCCCCAGTCCACACTTTTTTTTTGTTGCCTCAATAGACAGCATTTCCTAGACTGAATTAATTGAATATTCTACTCAGTCCAAACATAATCTGAATTGACAGTCTAGAAAAATCAACTCGAGCACCTGCATAACTGTGAATATGAGAGCATGTGTAAATATTGACTTATCGTTTGATGCGTGTGTTTTTCTGTTGTTCTTTTGATGATGTCACCCGGAATAATCCACACAACAGTGGCTGATGAAAACACACAATGCTGAATTTCCAGTTCTTTTGATGCTCTCGATATTTACAGAATCTTTGAATGAAAGTGTCTATATGGTGCTGCAGCTCACTAACAATCAGATCAAGTGCTTTGATATAAACAGGAAATTAACTTGTGACCTTATTGACAGATTTGCTGGCTGCTGTGCTGTTTTCAAACCAAACACCTGGTGTTCAGTGTATATTAGCGAAGAGCCATGATTTCAGCTCATTTTAGTCCAGTCTGAGATGTTTATTTTATATATATATATATATATATATATATATATATATATATATATATATATTATAATAAAACACACACATTCTGATCACCCAAAGATGCAACAGACAGGTGCATAACTACATGCATTAAATACAATGGCCCAACTAGAGTTTTTTTTTCTCCCAAATGCTTTATGTAATGCGATTTTTCATACTGTTCTGCCATTTACACACACACACACACACATTTACATTGGTTGCTATAGTAACAAAGCTGGTGTGTGGACCCTGAATAGCGTATAGCAGCTGAAATTAATATTACAACAGTGATTGTGACCCGCAACGTTACAGTACTATGACAGCATACACAAAATGACACGAGGCATTTAACCAAAACATTTAATTAATCCTCTGTCCTGTTCAGTTCCCAAAAGCAGTAAACGGACTTCTCAGCCCGCTGTGCGAGGAGGCTGTCCGAGCGAGCCAGGCATCCCTGTGCGAGATGCTCCAGAAGGAGAGGAGTCTTGGGACGGGGTCAACAGGAGGAGCTGGGACCGGAGGGGGTGGAGCCATGGACCACTCTGCTTTAATTCCGCTCCGCAGCAAAGGGTTCAGAGAGAAGAGCGACGTGCACTTTGTGGAAGTCATTAAGGAGGACAGGTGAGAAGAGGGACATATGGGAAGTCAAACTCCATTCAGACATGGAGCGATTTTAGCACTGACATTCACTTTACTGTTAAGTCGGCAGGAGACATTCCTTCTATTGGTTGCCATAGCAAAAATCTTTTATCAGTGGGTGTCACAATTAGCCTTCCACGTTTTGCAACGTCATTTTTCTTTTTGTTAAAAGGAAACATTCTGAAGGGAGAGCAATACAATATCAAAATAAAATTCAGCAGTATATATATATATATATGTGTGTGTGTGTGTGTGTGTGTGTGTGTGTGTGTGTGTGTATATACACACACACACACACACACACACACACACACACACACACACACACACACACACACACACACATATATATATATATATATATATATATATATATATATATATATATATATATATATATATATATATATGCATAATAATATGAGAGAGGGAGTATTACAGTCTCCACACTCTCCAGTCTCCACACCCACTGGAAATCAACGTACAAAGTCATTTCATATTTGCAGAAAGTTCAACTTTCCTCAGCTTTGTCGTGAAGTCTCTCCTTGAAATTTAATGGTCTCTGGTTGTTTTGATGCCGAGATTCGCTGCATGTGGGTTTTTTTTGTGTAACTTGTTTCTTTTCCTTCTTCTCTGCTCTTTCTTCCTCTCTCAGCTTGATGAAGGATTATTTCTTTAAGCCGCCAATCAACAAACTGAGTCTGAACTTCCTAGAGAAATCCTTGGAGTCTGCTTATCGTAAAAACTACCAGCAGGAGGTACACACACACACACACACACAAACACACACAAACACACACACACACACACACACACACACAGAGTTACATTTGCTTTTCTTTGGTGTATGCCTTGTTGTTTGCAATGGTTCATCATTATGCAACAATACACCCTATTGAAATGCACAACAGTTTGTAGTGTATAATTGCTCAGGTGATGCACATTAATACACTAAGATCCAAAACGGTCAGTGGCGGACTTAGAATCCCACCTTCTGTATGGAATAAAAACACTGTGTTTACACACACAACGCATGTTTTCACAACACCTCTTTTTCACACACGAAAACGGTCTGCGAAACAACTGTCAAAAATACGTCATCACGTTCACAGGCATTACTATCCGAGGGAAGATGAATCGATTCCACGAAGTGCGCATGCGCTCCGCCCTCTTCTAAACCACTGGCGCCGAAATGGCGGATCAGCAGCCAAGCGCTCACTCATCATCTCAGGTAAGTTGGTTTTTCCTTCCAAATTCGGACATGTTTAAGGGTTAGTTATCACTAATAACAGAGAGGAGTAATATTACAGAGATAGGTTAACTATAGTAAGTTATATACAGCTAAAAGTTATAATACAGCTGTTTAGGAGGTCATCACTGCAGTCTGTAGCGTGATGAGATAGGCCTACATAAAAGACACACACACCTCACTCCTAGCCATTTCCTGCTGCACTGACTGCCCATTTGACTTGGACCTTCTTTCTTGTGCTTACTGTCCACTGATATTGGACTGGTTCCCCATTTTCTGTTGTCCAACACTTAAGGTGTTGGTCAACATCGACACCAGATTCTTGGCTGAGTGCAAGATGTCACCTAATGGAACCTGATAAACAATAGAATTTGACTTTAACACTTAAGCGGTGAACACATATTGCATGACCTGTGTATTCCAGTGCATGTACACAGCTGTTAGTAAGTTAACATTTAAAATTGCTAATTCTTTTATATTCTTTTATATCTCATCGTGCTACAGACTGCAGTGATGACCTCCTAAACAGCTGTATTCTTTAAGCACCTAATGTAACCTTACTCTGAGAGCTAATCTATCTCACTATAGTTAACCTATCTCTGTAATATTATTCCTCTCTGTTATTAGTGATAACTAACCCTTAAACATGTTCGAATTTGGAAGGAAAAACCAACTTACCTGAGACGATGAGCTGTGTTGTAATGTAACGGAGTAAAAATACTTTGTTACTGTACTTAAGTAGAAATGTCACGTATCTGTACTATACTTCGCTATTTAAGTTTATGTCAACTTTCACTTTTACTCCACTACATTTCCTAGATAAAATGTAAACTTTTACTCCGTTATATTTCCACTAAGCATCTTCGTTACTCGTTACTACAAAATAAAATCAGAAGAAATGTGTGACTGCAATAAGGGAGGTTTGGTGAATCACTGCTCCTAGATTGCATTACGCTCCGCACGCTGTACGGAGAAGCACAGGTACGTGCAGCGTGCACGCGTAGTCAGAGCTGGAGGCGTTAATGTATAACGTTAATCGGAAAGCTGCAAATACAGCAACGAAAAGCAGTGAAATTTCACTATTCTTATTACCAGAGTTGTAGCACAAACAAAATATCAATGCAAACAAACCATTCAATACTAAATAAAAATAACATTTATTGATTTGGTCTTTGTGAATATTAGTTTATTAATGACTGCATTCATTGGACACACTGTTTGTAGAGAATACACACATACATGAACTGATTTGAATTAAGACTGGCATCATTACATCATGCATAAAATTTTGGTGTCCACTTTTGCCATTTAATAATACCATAACTTTTGGCTTACTATGTAGTTATATAATATAAAATATTCTTGTTTTAAATTCTCACTGAGGTCTAAAACCAATAAAGATGAAACCCTAGAACCGTCCCTGATCTTATGCCTACCGAAAATCACTGAAATTTTACTTTTTACTTTTACTTCAAATACTTAAGTACATTAAATATCAGAAAATGACTTTTGATACTTAAGTACAGTATACTGTATATCAGATACTTTAAAACTTTTACTTGAGTAATATTCTAAAAGGTGACTTTCACTTCTACCAAAGTCTTTTTCTAGTATGATACTTGTACTTCTACTCAAGTATTGCTTTCTAATACTTCCTACAACACTGACGATGAGTGAGCGCTTGGCTGCTGATCCGCCATTTCGGCGCCAGTGGTTTAAAAGAGGGCGGGGCGCATGCACACTTCATGGAATCGATTCATCTTCCCTCAGATAGTAATGCCTGTGAACGTGATGACGTATTTTTGACAGTTGTTTCGCAGACCGTTTTCGTGTGTGAAAAAGAGGTGTTGTGAAAACATGCGTTTTGTGTGTAATCTGTCATAGTCGTCACATTTTGGAGTTGTATTTGAACAAACACACAAATTCTCGTATCTGTAAACTGTCGTGGCCGTAAATTTTGGGATCCAACTCCGCACAAAATTAAAATTTACACACAAATGCTTTGAATTACGTACGATTATTATTGACAGTGTTTTTATTCCATACTTCTGCAGCACACCGGCACTGTAGGTGTGTCTAAACCCACAGCCTATTTCCTGTATAGGTGACTTAAGGATCAACAGAAATGCTTCCCTACCCATTATTCCAATGTAGATGTGTACCAAACCAGACACTTTACTATACAGGCTATAAACCCATTCATAAATTCCCTTTTGTGACTGTATGCCCTTATGTGGCTGTGTCCTCATGGATTGTGAAGTATTCATTTCCCATAACAATTTCTGTAGACCCATTCACACACACTGTGCTTTATGTGATGTGCAAGTCAACTGGCAGTATGTAGAGTCAGTCTCTCTCTTTCTCAGGTGATAAGCCACACCCCTGTACAGACGTTTGCCAGTCCAGTGTTTAGCTCTCTGCTGGACGTGTTACTGTCATGTGCTGTCTTCTTCGCCCTCACTCTCGCCTGCTTCCTGTACTCGATGGTTACCAGGGAGATGCCTCTTGCCACCACGATTGGCCTGGCGGTGACCGCCGCTGTGCTTGAGCTTGTTTCTCTCATTTTGTCCATTCGGTGAGTCAACAACAGAGCAGCGAGTTAAAATTCACAAAATATACATCAACTCTAAATATTTTCATTGTCTATCAGTTATTGCAAACGACATTCTTTGTATGTAATTTTTACCTTTCTGACAATCTGAGGCTTTTGTTATTTTTCTGCCTAATGCAGATTTTTTTCATTGACGTCTTTGATGAAAGCTACTTTTATCGTATTATCTGAAAAAGCAACGATAAATTCTTAGATTTTTTTTCCAAATCTAGTTTGGTAACTTGCAAATGCTTATGTGCAAGTAGCATGTGCTGTGATTTAAATTGTAAATAAGAGTAGGTGTACCTAACAAGTTTCTAGACCAATATTGAGTATTTTACATGTGAGTCTGAATGAAAGCAACATTAGGAGTCTGACTCCTAACCCTACGGTTGGGGGTTCGAATCTCGGGCCGGCCACGACTGAGGTACGCTTGAGCAAAGCACCGAACCCCCCCAAACTGCTCCCTGGGCACAGCAGCATAAATGGCTGCCCACTGCTCCGACTGCTCCCCGGGCACAGCAGCATAAATGGCTGCCCACTGCTCTGGGTGTGTGCTCACAGAGTGTGTGTGTTCACTGCTTTGTGTATGTGCACTGGATGGGTTAAACGCAGAGAACAAATTCTGAGTATGGGTCACCATACTTAGCCGTATGTCACGTCACTTTCACTTTGGGTTATGTATGCAGCTCTACATGCATTAATGATAGTGGTATACAGCTCTACTTCATGGAAGAGATGCCTCTTGTATTGGGCCTGAAAATATGTATGCAATGCATTCAGTTGTTCTTATTAGTACAGAGGTCATGTCTCCTTTAATCAGACTGACCATAACAGAAGCTTGTAGCCTCTCTGAAAGTTTAAGACTTTAAAAACGGAGCACTGTGCCAAGGGAAATCATTATCAAACACCAGTGCGCCAATGTGATATAGTGTATTTTTCACACCACTAATTAAGCCTCACTTTCATCTCCACAGTATGACCTTTTACCTGGACAATGTTTTAAGCTGTACTCAGTCACTCCTGAAGCTTGTGTCAGGCTGGGTGCCCCGTCATGTGGTCGGTGCTGTACTGGTGTCACTTCCTGCCATCTCAGTTTTCTCACACCTGGCCTGTAGCCTCCACCTGCCCATTCAGGTAAGAGAAAATGAGAGGCAATGAGGTATTAATAATAGTATTTTTTTTAAATTGTAGTTTAATTCATCTTATAGTTAAAGTGTATAATTACTAGTTATTAAACACTGTGGTATTCTTTAAGGAGACCTTTTTATAGTATTTTTGAAAGTTTCCCAGTACTTTCTAACAGTCCGAGATAAACTGTAAGCTTTTTGACACCAAAAAGTCTCAGGAGTGCTCTATTTACACCCTCTTTCTATTTTTCTTTTAAATTTAACACGATTGACTTTAATGTAACACTGACTGATGATCTGAATTTTAAAGCAAATTCTAAGTTCAAAGTTCAGCTGTTTGTGGCACAGACTGATAAACAATAATTTAAAAATAGTTTTTGATGAAAATCATCACAGTACAGTAATGCAAAGTAGTAATTTCTATTGAATGTGATATTTTCTGATGGATAGAAATGAACAGGACTTTGTAGGCTTGCTCTATGAAGGTCTCATACATTAATTGACTATTTACTTTTCTTGTGTCTTTCTCTTGTTGTGGTAGGTAACGATGTTCCTGTGCAGTGCCATCATCATTTCTATTATCCAGTACTGTAATTTCTGCCAGCTGAGTTTCTGGATGCGCTCAGTTCTGGCCACGGCCACTGGAGTGTCTCTGCTAGCTGTACTTTACAGTGCTCTCAACAGGCCAAGGTATGAAACGACACAACTTTTAGTTTTTTTCTGGTCCATGCCAGAGGTAAACTTTAGCTCAGGTTTAAACCAACCCCATGCTTAACAATGGCATTAGATTAGTGATTTCAAGCGGGGTTAAAGTTTACTATGTGCATGTATTCTCAAGGTTGAGCTTAGATGAAATAGCAATATGCTAGTCCTGCATTTACTGATGGTAACTCCTTGTCTTCCAGCACCAGCATTGGCTTTCCAGTTACAGGGTAAGTGTTATACTCTTTCTACAAGATACTAGTGTCTCTGATGTAGTGTACACCAATTTTGGCTCTATTTGGAAGATAGCCTTCAATTATGCATGCTAATTAGCGTCACATACCAAAATATGAACTTGGGCTGATGGTTTTCATTCTTAAAGTAGTATGATTTAGATATTCTGCAATCATATATAAGAATTAAGCAAAACAGCTAGCAATACAGTTTTTGTAACTGTGTTTGGCATTTTGTCAACTAAGTCTGAGTCCCCTTGCTTGTTTTCCAACCACCCATACAGGAACTTGAGTAACAACAGTTTTGACACGACTTGGCCAAGTAAATTGAATCCTACAGCTCTAGACCTCTTGGTTCCAGAGGCGCTCTTGTCGTTCTTCCTCCTGCTTCTCCTTGTGTGGTTCCTCAATCGTGAGTTTGAAGTCAGTTACCGTCTGCACTACCATGGCAACGTTGAGGCTGACAAGCACCGCATAAAGATCCAGAACATGCGCGACCAGGCCGACTGGCTGCTGCGCAACATCATCCCCATCCACGTGGCCGAACAGCTGAAAGTAACACAGAGCTACTCCAAGGACCACGATAACGTTGGCGTGATCTTTGCCAGCATTGTGAATTTCAGTGAGTTCTACGAGGAGAGCTTTGAGGGTGGTAAAGAGTGTTACCGTGTGCTGAACGAGCTCATCGGTGACTTTGATGAGTTGCTGCGTAAACAGGCATTCTCCAGCGTGGAGAAGATCAAGACCATCGGTGCAACCTACATGGCAGCGTCCGGGCTTAATGGTCGGCAGTGCCGCAATCAGATGCACCCACACGCTCACCTACGTGCCCTTTTTGAATTTGCGTTGGAGATGATGCGCGTAGTGGATGACTTCAACAAAAACATGCTCGGCTTCCAGTTCAAGCTGCGCATTGGCTTTAATCATGGAGCTTTGACTGCCGGCGTCATTGGCACCACCAAGCTGCTATACGACATCTGGGGCGATACAGTGAACATTGCCAGCCGAATGGACAGTACTGGTGTTGAGTGCCGAATTCAGGTGAGTGAAGAGAGCCATGTTGTGCTTAGTGCAATGGAGTACAACTTTGATTACCGTGGCACAGTTAATGTCAAAGGGAAGGGGCAGATGAGGACCTATCTTTACCCCAAACTTAACGAGAACGGGTCCAAACAATCCTCAGAGCCCATGAGCAAGGAAGAGAATACCAACAAATTGCCCAACAAGGCACTCACCATTGCACCCAATTCAACACCCACATCATCATCATCTGTGGCCAATCACAGTTGTTCCTCTTCTATCCTTGGTGCCTGTCAAAACAGCTGCGGGGTGTCACAGGGACCTAGTGTAGACCCGTCTAAATTGTCTGAAGAATGGCACAAAGACACTTTCAGAGACCCTTTGCTCACAGGCAAGTCTTCGGAGAGTTCTCCTCCTGCACCAACATTTGGTGGCACACAGCCACCGTCAATAGCACATATTAGCACTCCGCTAGCCAGACGAGATACACCTTTACAAGTTGCGGAAGAGGTGGAGGAAGAAGAAGAGGCAAATGAATGCTCAAGGCTCAGAGTGGGAGAGAGGCTTTAATCTGCCCCTGACGCTGCTGATCTTCACTGTCTATCTGCCTCATTTCTTTGTTTTTTGGGGCATGAGGGTATATATATTTCACCGAGGTTCACCTCCTGAGGTGCCTTAATAATCAACATTAGATGTAAGAGACCAAGCTGTTTGGGCTTCTGCTTAAAGAACTCTATAACATAAAGGTTATAGTGAGGAAGGTTTTTTAGAGGGGGCGATTCTGTGTGGATCACAGTCTGGCACAAAATGAAAGACAAGAAAAAGTTTAGCGGCGGGTTTTTACGTTTCCAAGGTTCTTATTCTTTCAGTGGCGTGCTTTTTTTTGTTTGTTTGTTTGTTTGTTAAAGTGCCTTTGGTAAAGATAAATACGCGCACATGATCAGATGCCGTGAACAAATCGGAGATGATGGAACAATGCTAGCATGCCGTTTTTAAAGACTTTATATGACAACGGACAATTCTGTGGTTTTTCGATTTATTTTCCTAATACAGTTTTGTTAATATATTTCATTTATTTTTTGCTGTACTTGTTTCTTAATTTCAGAATATTGACATGTGAGCTTAAGGATAAAAAAGTGCCAGTGGCCAGAAAATAAGCAAAAGTATTGAATCATAGATCAGGGGAATTTAATTTTATTAGGTTAGATTGTTGCTCTTTCTTTTACAAAAAGTTGTATGGAGTGTAAAATTTCAAACTCTTATTTTTTGTTGCTAGGAGCAAGTCAGCACAGCTGTTGAACCAAGTTTGCAGAATGCACATGAAACAAATTTGAGGTGTTGAGGTTACTGTCTGCTGTCTAACAATAATCATAGAGATCCCAATGGATAGAGTTTGTGGGTTACAGCTCTGTTCATAGGGCCTGTGCTAGTGTTGAGATAATTGCTAGTAAGGGAATATAAGTATCGCACAATGCAACAGTACCTGAAATACAGCCAAACGTTTTCTAAATGGTATGTGCTGATGAAAATTTAAATATTCCTATCACACTTTGCAATAATATTTCCATACTGTTTTTCAGTTCACTACAAAAAAACAGGAGCACCAGTTCCTTTTTTTTTTTAAACGTTAAAAAATCTAATTTTGTCACATATACCGATCAGAGAATATACATTAATTAAGCAGTAAGTATATTAAGTCAAGTAAATCCGGAGTGGTCCAGCTGTTTCACATTGATATGAAGAGATTTCAATTAAAATATTTCAATTACAATTGGTCAAGTTTTCAAAAGATGTTAGGAAAATCACTGGGCCTCATTTGTCTTTTTTTTTGTGTGTGTAAACTTGTTTGTAAATATTTTTCTAGGCCAAACCGAACAAAATGAACGTTGAAAAGGCAAAAAAAAAGGGTGAAAGTATGCATCTTAAATACGGCGGTGCACTGACTACCATAGACTACACATTAACACTCCCCCTCCTTTTATATATATAAATACATGGTGCCATTACTTTTGCCCTAATTGCGTACATTTTTGTTGGGTACAAAATGTTTTCGAACATTGTGTGATCCCGCAAATGATCTACAAATTAATTCGTTTGTTTTCAGTTTTATAAGCGAGGGATGTAATGGTGCGATTTCTTTTTTTAATTTTATTTATTTATTTTTTGCCTACATGAAACCGTATTTTAGCACCTGCATACCTTTTTGTATCTCATTCACACAATGGAGTGCAGACATATTTTTGTTATTACCCTTTCAGTGACTTCTCCACGTTTCGGCGGAGTTTCCCATAGCCTTACACTTTACACTGTGCAGTGCTTTGCAGCAATACAGTAAAAACCTCGAATTCATGACCTTTCAGCCCAACAGCACAAAATATCATTTAAGAGAATACAGTTAAGGAATCATAAGGGATATTTTTTTTAAACAGTGAAGCATTTAGCCCAGTTATTACTGTGAATGATTTGTATTTGTTCTCAGAAGAATTTTCTATCCATTGTTTTTGTTAATCTTTCTGAAGTAGGTCAAAAGTATTCTCTGAAACACTTCAGATGATGACAAAACGCTTTGTCAGATATAGGACGTGTGCTGTACAATATGAATGGGATTGATTTCTTGGATTGTGCCAGTAGCTTTTGGTGTCCGCACTCTCCCGTGGCCTTGGGTGGAACCTTTCTGCTGTATCTGTGTGTTTCCAGTCGTGCCATGTTATTAAACGTTGCTCTCTTTGGTGGAGTTAATTTTTTTTTTTTTTTTGTAGTGCCTTTTGTTTTTCTTTTCCTTTTTTTTCCCCCCTCAGAGTGTGAGAAAGCAATGCTATTCTCTTCAAGTCTCTCTCTTTTTTTTTTCCAAACAGATCTTGCTGTAGTCTTTCGGCCTCCCAAACATCCCCGCGATCTACGAGGGAATTTTAATGGCATTACATTTCAATGATGTAGCAGATTTAAGAGCCGAGGAAGTCATGTATCTGTGCCGATTGTTCGTTCTTTATCACAGCTTCTTACTGGTGAACAAGAATCCTGTCCAAGCTTGAGATGTTGAAAGTCGAAGGACTTGCTCAAGGGCTAATTGTGAGGGTTAGGGTAAGAAGGGTTCTGCTATAAATCCGCTAGTCTGGAAACAGGAACGTACGAATTTGATTGCTGCCGAGAACCCAGTCGCTAACCATGATTTGAAAATTGTGAAAAATGTGACAAATGCACAGGGACACAGAAGATTATTTGTAAATTATTCATTTAAATTACGAATAAAAAACAATGCGTATCTGTGAGGCGAGTTACAATTTAGTTCCCGTTCACACTTGTTAGAGTAGCTGTAAACACGTTCCATCACTTTCTCGTGTGAAAAGAAACGCTTTCATAAATGTCTCCTTACAGAACACCACTTCGCTATACCAGTAATTATATATTTTTACACCTTTGTTAAGTGAAAGCAGTGTCTAAACCTCTAGCAATCTCGCTTCACGTCTCCAATCAGTGGTCCTTATGGAGTTGAGGGTGTTCCTCGGTCCAGCAGCAGATCCATGTTGGGGGAAAAAGTGATGCTTGTTAACTTTAGCTCTCTGGCAGTCCTGGGCTTTGAACCCATAGCCTTTTGGTGACGAGCACTGCATTATGACAGTAAACTCACTATATTTGCTGCTCACTTGATGCAAAAGGTCCTGAGAATTTCCCGTTTTTTTTTTCTTCTTCAGAAAAACAATCCAGTGCCTTTTTTCTTTTTTCCTCTAGCACTTTCTTATAAATGAAACAAATCATCTCCTGTATCACAAGACCTTTTATTTCATGTTTATATTCCAGCTACATGGAAAAGAAAAAAAAACCATCAACACTGTGTAACTCGATATGGAAATAATTCGGGATGGATAAGGGATTGTTTTTTTTTTTTTTTTTTTTGATTTGTTGTATGGTGCACTGCTTTTTGATCACGCCACACTCAAGTCTGAGTCACTGCAGATGTTATGTATCACACCATCAGCAAGGAAATGTATAAAAAAATTAAAAAAGGGGGAAAAAAATGCAAGCTGACAGTATTTAAACTTAATTACTTACTCATGCCTAGCTATGTGTGTTAGATTTTTATTTATATATTTTTTTGAAGTACCAAAATATGATTTTTTTTTTTTTATGTTGAATTGAGATGAGTGAGACACTTTAGAATGTTTGGGGTGCCTTTTTTTTTTTTACTCCAGTTCTCCACTACCCATGAGGACTTGCTACAGATCCAATAGCCTGTTGAGAGTAAAGGGAATAGACTTGAGGTTGTGTCTCAATACTGGTTTTATCACACTGCAGGAATCCACTCTTTTTAGATTTTGAAAAGCAGTCACTCAGAGTACAGGTTATAAACAAACATGCCTACGATTGCAACTTCAAATGCTAGGCTACTTCCTCTGTCTGAGTTCGATGCTAATGTGGAGAGACGACATATGTGTTAAAGAGCTTTATTGTTTTTGGTTCTGTGACTTGACGTCTATTTCTTTTAAAAGATAAGTGAAATTATATAAGAAATTATGTTTTTCTGTCATTTTGAGGCCCAAGGGCTTTTATTCCAGCTCGATTCTTAATGACGAGACGGTCAATTTTACATGCTAACAAAAATATGCTGTCACACTTTATTTGAATGAACACCGTGGCTTTTTCTTATTGGCACACTACGGTCAGCTATGAAAGTTGAGCTTTGTAGAAAACTGCATTACCGTGTGGTAATTATGACATCATAATTGCTTTTTTAACTAGATAAAGACAAATTCAGAAACTGTATTGGAGCACAGCATTCGTATAAAATTGTAATTGTAACTTTTAAGATGAGATAAAGCTAGTATGCTAGCCAGGAAACCAGCTAGCAAACCAAGTTAGAAAATATTTCTATAAACTAACGAGTTCTGCAAGTTTTTTGATGGTTGTTGAAGCCCTGAGGCACAAATTCAACATGAATTTTTTTACTTTGTTTAATCCGGAGAGGAGAGATGTGTAGAAAAGTCGTGCCTTTATGCTGGGAGCTGATTAAATATCTTAAATGATGAATTTATGTGCAAAAAAAATATGAATTTGGTTTTTGTGGGGTACCAAAGGTGAAATAAATGTGCCATCAAATCTACCTTTTTAAATGAGTATTATATATTTGCCATATGGGAGGAGGTTTTTATGTGAACCAAAGAGATCTGAAATTTATTTTGCCTTTTTTTGTGTGTGTGTAGTATGTCACATGCTTGACTATGATTTTATTATTATTTTTCTGTGCACATTATACATTTAATCCCTACATGAGCATAATCTGTATACATTTGCACAATTCACTTTGTATGTACATATCCATATGTATTTTTTTTTATTTCAAGATTGAAAGTATATGTGCATGTGCCAGATTTGGAGAGCAGGAAAAAAAAACAATGAAAAAAAAAGGCTATTGTCACTGGTGTATTGGTGTGTGGTTGTAATTTCTTTGAACGTGTGAGATGATGTTAGCTGTTAGAAAAAATATATATGGAAAAGGGTGTATTTCTTTTTTTTTTTTTTTTTAGCTTGTTTTATTACTTAAAAATTAGCTTGACGTTTTCTCACTGTCCTGCTGTTGTATATCACTGCTTTTTATTCTGTTACGCAAAGACTAACGATGGCAATATAACTCACAAGGCGTATTTAAATATATTGAATACATTCATAGAGCAGTAAATCTTGTACATTTAGATTTTTACTGCAGTTCAGAAATGCTTGAAGATATCATGCATTCACTACATTCATCTGTTTGAGAATCTTTTAGTATTTCAGGCTTAGTAATTGCTAATCTGCAGGAAAATAATTAGGGGGCCAAGCATCAAAGGTGCTTAGACTCAAAGTTGGGGCTGTATATTTTTTTATATTAAAAATAATGATCCTTTAGACACAGAAGGAGAAATGTGGCGTGACAGCCTGGGTTTATAATGTAGGAATTTGAATTCTCATGCTTTTATTTTAATTTGTAAAAGGTGTTGTTACATTTTAGAAATGAAACTCCGTTTTATAATTATCAGGTGGACCAGTTTCAAATTCAAATAGTCGGTGGAACAAAGATATTTAAAATTATGTTCGAAGAAAGCAAATGAGCAGTGATTCGAGAAAAGGGATGTGGTAGCCTAGTGGTTAAGGTATGTTGGGCTACCAATCAGAAGGTTTTGAGTTCGATCCCAGGTCCACCAAGCTGCCACTGCTGGGCCCCTGAGCAAGGCCCTTAACCCTCAATTGCTCGGTTGTATGAAAATAAGATAAAATGTAAGTCGCTCTGGATAAGGAGCGTCTGCTATATGCTGTAAATGTAAAAGCTGAATTGCTAACGTCCAAAAAAAATTTCATATTCTGACACAAATTCAAGCAACACGTTGTGATTTGATGCAATTCAACTAAAATGATTAAGAATTACCAGCGATAATTAATTACAATTTACGCATTTCTATGTGGCCGGGCCCTGATTTAATGATGAACCAAATTTCAATGATTTTAAACTGAGATACTTATTTGATTTCTTCTGTGATGAGAAGAAAGGGGAAAGATACAGAAAATCCAGGAAATAAAATTTTATTTAAAAAAATCAGTGCATTACAGAAAGTGTCTGCAAGCTGCCCTGAAAAATTAAATGTACAGTTTGTTCATAGAGTGTCGTCTAAAAATATTACCTTTTTTATTTTGTTTATCATTTTAATTAAATTTATTAGCAAATAAGGAGATTCCTAACCAGGTGCACTAACTCATTGTTTTACTTTTAACAGCGTTTTAAAAACAAAACAAAACGGGGCGTTATTTTACACCCGAAGTGTATTTGTGATGTTTGGTCTCCCCCTGTCGGTCGAGACGTGCACACGCACGCAAGCACGCGAACGCTTTTGCGTGACGCCGGCCTCATTACGTAAGCACGTTCATTCGCGTTCGAGCCCCTCCCCCTTCTAGCTGGAAAAAAAAAGTTTTTTTTTTGTATCGAAGGAATCAACAGCCGCCATCTTGTCGCGGCTTGGAAATCAGGATTTCGATACGGCGCTATTTTTTAATTTCGATACAGCGCGTCAGAGTCGACGTTTAACGACAACTTTTGTCCCAATACACCGCTGTTGAATCGCGACGAAGCTTATTTTGGCGAAAAATACTGGATTTCATCGGCATTTCGACGGCCACGAAGCCCCCTTTTCGCCTTATTACCTTTGATTTCCCCGTTCGGTCCGTGTCGTTTAAACCGAGAGAGGGGGAGCCGTCGGACGGCAGACAGCACCGAACGGACGTTTGCACAAAATAACAAGTAACATTACGATGCATTTGTGCATTTTTAAATCGGTTTCGGATGTTTTTTTGCACGTATTTTTTGACGTCAGAGGAGAGGTTTTGATGAGGATGCACATTTAAGAACGTCGTGACGAAGGAGATTCCCTCTGGAATATAAACATTTACACACACAACACAACACAAAAAAAAACATTTAAACCCTATTTTTCTTGAAAGGATCTATTTTTTTTTCTCCGAAGCTAATTTAACGACGATAATGTGGGTGTTGGGTGTTGGATTATCATGGGGTAAATGGCGGTGGCGCTGTTGGTACTTTTTTGAGAATTCCTCCTCCTCCTCCTCCTCGCTGCTAGCTTAGCTAATTAGCAACAGCCTGAAACGTATAAACAAAGTGAATTACGTGGTGCGTTCCTATTATTCGCGCCTCGAAAGGATTCCCAGAGTGATTATTTTGCTACGTTTAATCTGTAAGAAATGGCTGAAAACCTCCTTGATACCGGACCTCCGAACGCGAAGAGGCCGAAGATGACAGCACCTGCCTCAGACGGGCCAGGTAAGGCTTTAGCTTAAAGTAACTTGAACGTCAAAGAAAGAAAAGAAAAAAGTTTTCTGTCTGTGTTTTCTTTTCTCTCACGCACACGGATACACTGTAAACCTCACGACCGAGCTGCGTGTTTTTTGAGTGTTTTATTGCAGTTAAACAGACGTGTTTACCTTTGTACTGACACTAAGGCTAGCTTCATACTCCGCTAGCTAGCGGCTAACAACGCAGCGTAGTTTATCCTCAGATCAGAGACACGCCGATGTGTCTGTTTATGCACGTATTGGATAGGAAAGAAGGTTTTAGGGTTTTATTTAGGGTTCATAAAGTCATTTATGTCTTAAACGTGCAGAAAAAGATGCCGTTTGACGTCCAGGAATGAAAGAAAACGCCTTAAACCTTCTAGCGCACTTAATAGTATATGTGAAAACCCAACAACAGTCATGCAGAGACACTCAGTAGGAGGCGAGTGTGAAGAAAAATCTTAGCAAACTCAACATCTGCGGGTCGGACAAGGTGAGAGAATTAACTAACGAGTTCATTGATTAAGTCTTTAATATGAATTAAATGCTGCTACTCGTTTGTTTTCTCGGTCTTTACATCATACATTTTTTTAAACGCAGCTTAAAATGTGATGACTTCAAAATTTGTTTTTTTTTTCCCCCAAATAAATATTTAGTGTTTATTCAACTACTTTATTCAAAGGCAAGCTTCAGGAAATTTTGAGGAAACTTTTAGATTTAAAAAAAAAGGAGGAAAAAAGGAAACGTTTAGCAAAATACTGAATTTACAGACTAATAAAACAATCTTCGGGTGTTGCTGCAATGGGAAAATACTCAACAGAGGTGACTGTGAGATGACATGAAGCAGAAGCAGGCTGTATATTTCCATTATATTTACCATAAAGTGTTTTATTCCTCGCACACCGTTTAAAATTTACTGACGAACTTGACACTGTACTTTTGTATCTCGTTACATCAATCTTTTTAACCACAAAACAAGTTTGATCTTATCTTTCACGTTATTGCAGCTACAAACGTACATTCCGTCACCTATAGTCCATACAGAAGATTTTACTTGCTGCCAGACACGAAGCTCTGACACTGGAGACTCCTTCCGTTAACACAGAATAATCAGTCATGAATATTAGTCATCAGGCTGGCAGTTATGTGTTTCTTTAACAAGGCTACTTTATAAACCTGATGAATATCGGCATAACATTAATATCCGAGCTGTTACTAAGGAAACGATAGCGTATTAGATTTTAAGGCAGAGCTGTTGTGCTAGAAAGGTAATCAGCTCCTCGCTTCCTGACTGTTCAAGTACACGAGCAGAGAAATGTCAGGGGGAATAATGTCAGGTGTTTAAACTGCAATTGAATCAGCCAAACCCGCTTATCTCCACGAGCAGAGCTGATATTGGTGCTTAACGCTAGCGACAGAGACGTAACGGGGAGATTGCGTCATTTTTCTCACAGCACGTTTCATCGCACAGTACATGCGGACTTTGTGTTTCTAAACTAACCCCAGCTTTCACATATAAACCTTTTATTTTTAGATGCAGCCAAATTAATCCCAAAATAAGAGTAATGTCTACGGAAATATTTTTCAATCTCTGGAAAATACTTTATTTATGGAAGTCGAAGATACGTCGATGGTCAAGAACGATCAGGGTGACGGTTTTAACGTCCACTATTTGCAGTTATCTTGTAATTGTCATTTTTTTACTATATATATTTAAATTCTGTGATATCAGCAAAGCACAACGTGAGTTAACATCGACATTATAGCGGATTTAGACGGTTTCGGATTTATCTAAGTTTCACACGTCTCGATTATTCCATCAATTAAGCAGATAAGAAGTACCTTTTCTTTATTAAAGAGAAATACTAAATATGCAAGAGAAAACAAGATGGGTCTCTTAAAATTAACAATTAATTTGTTTACTTTTTAGAAAAATGGACATTTTTATTGCTGCAATTTCACACATTAATAACCGTGAAAACTAAACCCACTTAGTGCATTTAATTGGCATTAGTTACATTCTCTGGTGGAATGTTGGATTTGGCAATAACGTCTTTAAGCCACGTCTTTATGCAATATTTGCAGCTGTGTCTCTTTTCAAGGGGCATCGTGGTTAGATCGTGTGTGTGAATGAGTGGGAGTGAGACCTATGAACATGAATGACACTTAGGCTTTCACAAACTTAGCTAATTTAGGGACATCATAACTAACCACCATGTTGATTTACGGTCTTACATAGTCACTACATATAGCCACAATCAACAAACATTTTACAGGCTTTGATATCAACTAGCAATCATAAAGATTTTGGCTAAATGCGAACGCTAAAGTTACCTTGTGTCGACTTTTCTCAGTGGACTTTATTTGAGGACTGTGTGTTTTTTTATGAGATTTTGAAGCATTGAACTTCTGTTGTTCCGCCAGTTCAGTCTTACAAAAAACACACTTCGAGACTTAGTTTAGGAGACTTAGTTTGAAATTAGTGCAAACTTTGGTAACTTTCTGCTGTTTTCTTTCACCTGAATTTTCTCCTTGTCAATTTCTCGCCATTCCTCTTTTTTATTTTGCAGCGTGGACTAAATGAAGCTTTGAGGCAAATTATGTTTTTGATGATATTTTTCTTTTTGTATTCGAGTTTCATAGTTTCAGACCTACAAGTGTCCATGTATACACATTAAAAGAATAAAATAACTTGTGTACATGTTACGTGGAATCAGTTTTTACATACACACGTTAATCCAATTCTAAACATTCATGTGTATGCATCATTAGGAATAAAAAATTAGAAAGCACAATGTAACCCAAATTAATACGTTCAATTAGACAAATCCAATCAAAATGAAAGCTCTGATGTTTACGTGTACATCTCAAGTCAGATTAAAGACGTGTACGTGTACATCTCAAATCAGATTAAAAATGTTTGTGTGTACATCTCAAGTCAGATTAAAAACGTTTGCGTGTACATCTCAAGTCAGATTAAAAACATGTACGTGTACATCTCAAGTCAGATTAAATACGCTTACGTGTACATCTCAAGTCAGATTAAAAACGTTTGCGTGTACATCTCAAGTCAGATTAAAAACGTTTGTGTGTACATCTCAAGTCAGATTAAAAACGTTTGTGTACATCTTGGTCGGATCTAAAAACGTGTGTGCCTCGGTCCGATTAAAACCGTGCACGTGTGCGCCTCGGTCAGATTAAAAATGTGTAAGTGTGCGCCTCGGTCTGATCTAAAAACGTGTGTGCCTCGGTCCGATTAAAACCGTGCACGTGTGCACCTCGGTCAGATTAAAAATGTGTAAGTGTGCGCCTCGGTCTGATTTGAAAACGTGTACATGTGCACCTCGGTCCAATTTAAAAACGTGTGCGCCTCGGTCCGATTTAAAAACGTGTACGTGTGCGCCTCGGTCTGATTTGAAAACGTGTACGGCTCGGTCCGATTTAAAAACGTGTGCGCCTCGGTCGGATTGAAAACGTGTCCGCCTCGGGCCGATAAAAAACGTGTACGTGCGCGCCTCGGTCTGATTAAAAACGTGTATGTGTGCGCCTTGGTCCGATTTAAAAACGTCTACGTGTGCGCCTCGGTCCGATTTAAAAACGTGTACGTGCGCACCTCGGTCTGATTAAAAACGTGTACGTGCGCGCCTCGGTCTGATTAAAAACGTGTACGTTTGCGCCTTGGTACGATTTGAAAACGTGTACGTGTGCGCCTCGGTCCAATTTAAAAACGTGTGCGCCTCGGTCCGATTTAAAAACGTGTACGTGTATGCCTCAGTCCAATTTAAAAACGTGTGCACCTCGGTTGGATTGAAAACGTGTCCGCCTCGGGCCGATAAAAACCGTGTACGTGCACGCCTCGGTCTGATTAAAAACGTGTACGTGCGCGCCTTGGTCCGATTTAAAAGCGTGTGCCTCAGTCCGATTAAAACCGTGCACGTGTGCGCCTCGGTCAGATTAAAAATGTGTAAGTGTGCACCTCGGTCTGATTTGAAAACGTGTACGTGTGCGCCTCGGTCCAATTTAAAAACGTGTGCGCCTCGGTCCGATTTAAAAACGTGTACGTGTATGCCTCGGTCCAATTTAAAAACGTGTGCACCTCGGTTGGATTGAAAACGTGTCCGCCTCGGGCCGATAAAAACCGTGTACGTGCACGCCTCGGTCTGATTAAAAACGTGTACGTGCGCGCCTTGGTCCGATTTAAAAACGTGTGCGCCTCGGTCCGATTTAAAAACGCGTGTGCCTCGGTCCGATTAAAACCGTGCACGTGTGCGCCTCGGTCAGATTAAAAATGTGTAAGTGTGCACCTCGGTCTGATTTGAAAACGTGTACGTGTGCGCCTCGGTCCAATTTAAAAACGTGTGCACCTCGGTCCGATTTAAAAACGTGTACGTGTACGCCTCGGTCCAATTTTAAAAACGTGTGCACCTTGGTTGGATTGAAAACGTGTCCGCCTCGGGCCGATAAAAACCGTGTACGTGCACGCCTCGGTCTGATTAAAAACGTGTACGTGAGCGTCTCGGTCCGATTTAAAAACGTGTACGTGTGCGCCTCAGTACGATTTAAAAACGTGTACGTGTGTGCCTCAGTACGATTTAAAAACGTGTACGTGTGCGCCTCAGTACGATTTAAAACCGTGTACGTGTGCGCCTCAGTACGATTTAAAAACGTGTACGTGTGCGCCTCGGTCCAATTTAAAAACTTGTCTGCCTCAGTCTGATTTAAAACGTGTACGTGTGCGCCTCGGTCCAATTTAAAAACGTGTGCGCCTCGGTCCGATTTAAAAATGGGTACGTGCGCGCCTCGGTCCGGTTTAAAAACGCGTGCACCTCGGTCCGATTTTAATAACGTGTACGTGTGCGCCTCGGTCCGATTAAAACGGTGCATGTGTTCCTCAGTCAGATTAAAAACGTGTAGGTGTGCGTCTCGGTCCGATTTAAAAACGTGTACGTGCGCGCCTCGGTCCGATTATGTAAAGCTGGGCTCTCACTGTGCGATTTTGGCCACAACTTGGTCATCTGACACGAATCTTGAGAATCCTAAATGTTTTCAAGTTTCACAGGGTAACATCTGTAGTCATTGGTGTAGACATCAACAACGAGCGTCATGCCAGGAAAAATAGGAGTGCAGAACTGGATGAGGCACTTTAACTTAAACCACCTCAGGGAAGATGATGGTCTAAACGAGTCCGGTGGACAGTACAGCATGAAGAAAAACCTGGCATTTTAGCAAGAGAATGCGGGACTGAACCTGTCGTGTGTTTAGACTTTAATTAGAATTAAAACACTTGCATAGACGACTTCATCAGAGGGAAAATATTTACATACAAAACTGGAATGAAAACATTCAGGTTAAAGGCCTTTGTGTGTATTTCATCAGAACGTATGTGTAGAAATGTTAATTAGGATTTAAGAATTAGATTATTTAGAGCCTTAAAAGAAAAGCATTCCCACGTCTGCCTCGTCACATAAACAGATTAAATCATTATTAAATGATCATCGGAATTCAAAAAAGAGTTCCTGTATACGCCTTAATCAGAATCAAATGCTTCACATGTACAACACTTTAATCAGAATAAAATACCTGATTAATCTTTAAGGTCAGTCTAAGGGTTTGTTTATATAAAATTAAACAAGTTTACATTCTTTAAACAATCTAATGTGTGTGTGTTTTGATTGTGTACATTAACCTGGAGAAATGTTTAACTCGTTTGAAAACAAAAGGAGCATCTGGAGGTGGAGCGTTGTACACATGCGCAGGAACTTGAGCACTTTTCTCCTCATTCTATGGTGTATTATTCTTTATCTCATTAAACCTAATCCTGTTTTATGCATCTTTTACATGCATCTATACTCTACACTCTATACTGTACACATGTACCGTGTCTAGGCTTATGAAGTCTTATGGCTTATGAAGACGTTGGACCTAAAGCTCATTGGCTCTTGCTAACCAGAAACACCAATTTTTCAATCTGATCTCCAGACCATCGTCTCTATACGGACTCATTGGTGTGGACAAGGTGTGGGGTTTATTGCATCTAACTTGCCCTTGGGGTGGATTTAATGCTGGAGCATCACCCAGATGTGTCATAATAAATTAGGAAGAGAATATTTTTCTTGCCCTGTTCCCAACCTACCAGTCAAATCTCCAGTCATGTTATCTATCTTTCCATAAAGCCTCATTTTTTTAATAAACTGCTGCTTTCGATGATGTCCAGAGCAGATCAGCACACATTTAGAAAGTTCTGCCTCCTTCTATATACATCAGCTCAATCTGATCTGCACTCGATCAGTGTTAGTGTGATCGACAGAGCAGAGAGTTCCTTCCCAAACAGGCTGTGTGGCATCATTTCTATTTGGTGTATGGTGTAGACGTCTGCATTGCTCATAAACACTAGTGCTGAATGCTGGTCAAGCCCAAGAACAAGCGTGTGTAGCTTGCTAGTAAAGGTTGTATTTGAGCTGAGATTTTACATCAAAGGAAACAAAAAACACCACATTTATTTGCCCATGACTTTACGCTTCACTATGCAGCTAGTTTGAAGGCAGCGCCACTTGATTGCACTTGCAGACTGCAATACCACGTTGATACGACGTGAAAAAGGCCCCGGTGTCATTAACAGCCATTTGGCAACTGGATCGTTTCAAGTCTAGCTCGTTTTCCCCCTCAGTCTTGCTCTCTCTCTCTCTCGCTCCCTCTCTCGCTCTCTCTCTTGCTCTCTCTCTCTCTCTCTCTGTCTCTCTCTGAAACTTCATCAGTGTGTGGCTTGTTTTTATGTGGCTCAGTTTAACATTAACATGGAGCTCACAACAACAGCATCTCAAACCTCCAGCATGAAGCTGTGTATTGTAATGTTGAACCTTATAGACTTGTGTTATTGTGTCCAGCTTTACATTTCCAATGTACGTACCTCTGTCCATCACAAACGAGGGACTGAGAAACAATCAGCAAGTACAGTGTTTTCCGCACTATATGGCGCCCTGGATTATAAGGCGCAGTCTCAATTACGGGGTCTAATATGCACCGTATTATAAGGCACATGCTAAAACATACGGTCTACAAAAAAAAAGGTAACGGAAGCAAAACAGTGTTGAACTTCATTCTACTATTTAACAATACACACACACTATTTTTTTAATCTTTACATTTTTTAATCTTCTCCCTCAAATCCATCAAAGTCCTCATCTACTGTGTCTGAATTGAACAGCTGGGCAATTTCGCCATCAAACATGCCGGGGTCGGAGTCAGTCTAGTTGCCAGGTCGCTGTTTAGCAATGATGCCGGCTTTTTGCGAAAGCTCGGACAACAGTTAAAGCAGATGCCTTAGTCCAGGCATCCACAATCCCTTCACATATGGTGGCGTAACTCCCTATTTTCCTCTTCACTGGTGCCATTTTCGGGGGTCCTTGACAAACAAATGGTGTTTTGCAGGTAAGCGTACGTACTGTACGCATTACGTGATGTTCTCTGATTGGTTTATTGCTGCCAGCGTACGTAGTATACGTATTACGTCCCTGTGTCAGCGGGAAATGGTCCGACAGTCAATCAAGCGAAGCGCTTACCAAAGTCTCACAACAACATTTTTACAGGTTTTTGGAACTCAGTGCACACACAAGGCGCACTGGATTATCAGGCGCACGGCCGATTTTTGAGAAAATTTAAGGCTTTTAGGTGCGCCTTATAGTGTAGAAAATATGGTAACACTTCTGCTCTGTATCCTCTCAGTGCTGCTCCCAAATGCATTCAGTTCTGTGTCGGTTATTTAAAAAAACATATTATATTGTGATAAAGCAAGTTATTTGGTGTCTGACGTGAACACAGCTCACAGTCAGAGGGTGACAATGAGAGGCAAAGGATGTGAAATGAACCTGAATGAGAGAGCGGACCATGAAGGAAAGAGGGAGAGGAAAGGGAAAACAAGAGAGTGGGGAACCAAGAGCAAGAAAGGAAAGGGGAAACGGAGAAATAAAGGAAAAGCGAGAAACGAAACGAGAAGCGGGGGGGTGAACGATGTGTGACTGCTGTTCAGGCAGGTCCCTGTGTGTGCACTGCTCTGCTCTGTATGGCGATTAGTACAGCTCTGTGCTTATGTCTGGCTTGTGTTTAATGTGATGAAGGTGGAGGTTTGCAGTGAGTCTTCATCCGTCGCCCGAACGAACGCTCTGAAAAAGGAACATTCCTCCAAATGCCATTCGAACCTGTAATCTGAAGTTCAGGGTCAGGTGGAGTGACTCTGACCTGCAGCTGGCTCTCAATGTCATGTTAAGTCACGCGTGTGGTGCTGTTGTAAGACTTTACCTGCTCCTATTCTGTTTAGGTCTAGACCATTAAAATGCTGTCCTGTTTGTTTGTTTTGTTTGTAAGTGTTTGTTTCTTCAAACATGACCAAGGAACTGCTCATACACCTCCTCTCTGATTGGTCTTCTGGATGTGGATGATAAATGTCTCAGACCCTGATGTCAGATGCAGCGAAATCTAGGAAATGTCTAGTGTGTAACTGCGATTATCAACACAAACACATGCATGTGTAAAGAGACATCACACAGTTAAAACAACACCGGCACTGAAGTGAATATAAAAGCCTGTTCGATCTCAGACAAAGTCGCAGCATCTTAAGCCAGTGTTCAGTTTCTCTTCGGCCACCAACGCCGTTTCCTAAAAGCGTCGTGCTATCGTAGTCACAGACGCGGCTGCTCTTTTTATTTCCACAAAATGCCTGAGAGTCATGCCAGTAATGGAAGCAGACCCATGTTCTCTTGACAACTCGTCGTCACGGCAACAGCCCTTCCTTGGTGGCAGAGAGCTTGTGGATGAAAAAGCTATGTGATGGTACCAGCAGGTCCCCTCGACATGCGTTTCCACATTTCCTAGCAAGCAAAACCCCTGGCATGCTGCACCTGTTGCAGCCCAGACAGCCAACCATCACGTCGGCCCACCGACCGACCGACAGCTGCAGCTGCCCGGCGTGTTTATTTTTAGTCGGGGGGATCTGAATGAGAAGGAAAAAGGGAAGGAGAGTCTGGTTAAGAGAGGGGTGCAATACTTGAAGCAGAGTGAGAGAGGGGGGCATCAATGTCAGGCTTTGTATAGAAGTGTTGGTTACTAGCTTTGAACAGCTGGCAGAGGAAAGCTGTGATTTGCAAATGATTATTGAGCCTCATTCATCCTATTATTATTCAAGAAAAAAAAGGCCATTTAAAATTTACTACCAGATTCACAAAGATTTTGTCAATTTTCATTCAAACATAGATCATCCTTAACGTCCCAAGAAGGTTTGTGTCACAGCTCATTTGAATATCGACACCCACAAAACTCCATAAACGGTCAAGTGCACAGGCAGCTGTAAGCATGAAAGCTTAAAAAACAAGTCGTATGTCGGAAATAATAGAAATATAATCATAACATTGCTGCTACTAATCACAAGTGAGAACAAAGAATTTATTTAAATCTCATGTGCTCAGAACTATTTCATTTCATATTTCAGTTGTAGTTTTTAAACACATCAGTTGTCAAGATGCCTCGGAAGAGCCTGTGACATAAACGTATGTAGTAAGGGAGAGGTGGTGATGGAGGAGTAGAGAAAGAGCTGTGTCTAAAACACCTCCCTTCCCCCAGATCCCTCCCTCCCCTTCACCATGCCGAGACTCTGGGCTTCACATGGCTTCAGAAACCAAAACAATGCTGTGCTTCACTCGTGTGTGTGTGTGTGTGTGTGTGTGTGTGTGTGTGTGTGTGTGTGTGTGTGTGTGTGTCTGCATGCACTTCAAGTCCTCACTGCTCTGTAAAGGAGTGATTCAGCACAGAGATGGGGAGATAAGGGTGGCATGAATAAGGGAGCGGGGGGGGGGCTGTCTGCTGGCAAGCGTGTGCGCGCGCGTGTGCGTGTGTGTGTGTGTGTAAAAGGGCGATAAAAGCGGAAGAGATGATCTCCTCTCAAGTTGTTCTTGTGTCGAGCACCTGCTGACGTGTGTGTGTGTTTACTCTGGGAGGCGGGCAGATAGAGTGCCCTTATTTGCCGCCAGATGCTTCACGCTACACACACTGCATCTAAATTGCACAACCAGGAAAGCACACAGCATGTTTAAAGAGACATTGCAGACCATAGACTGAGGAAATAATTTAGCCCTGAATGTGCACTTTTGCAATGAGGAATAAATCAAACAGGTTAATAGTCTACATTTATAGTTGGCTAAAGAAGTTTGAATCCCTTGTCCTAATCTCAGATTTGTACCTAACTCCAGTGTAGAAAAGGACAGTGATTGTGGTGAACCTCAGGGCTCTGCTTTAAGACCACCGACACAGTTGTTCACTTTGGTTATAATACCTCGTGTGTAGAATTGCAAGAAAGTCGTGCTTTCGATAGTTACTGAATTTTGGCGTCCTGTTTAGATTTTTTTTTAACTCTTCAACTAACCAATAAAACAATTTCATTTCAGAACACAAGTAAAGATATATCTTTGATGTCTTTGCCACCATTTTTTTTTACTTAATATGACTATGCTATTTTATGTATTAGATTTATATATTTTTTTGTACCTTGAGATAGAAATGAAAATAACTCCTTTGTCTCTCTTTCTTTCTCTCAGAGTTGAGCTCACTGTCATGGGACGACCTGGAGAGCAACCTTCCGGATGAGTTGATTCCAAGTGGCCCAAATGGAGACCTCAGTCTGATGCCCATGCCCTCGAACGGTGGCAGTGCGGGCACGGCGGGGCTGGCAGATGCTGCTGCTAAACACAAGCAGCTCTCTGAGCTCCTGCGAGCAGGAAGCGGCGCCAGCCTCAATTCGGCAGCTCTGAACTCGTCTAGCCCGGGACCCGGGGGAGGCATGGGGCCTCAGCTGGGTGCACTGGGTAAGAGTCCGCTGGGCCAAGGATCTCCCTCGCACGCCTCCCCAACGCCAAAATCAGCAGGAACCGCACCAGGCACACCGGGGAATGGCGGCATGGGCCTGAACGCTGGCTTCAACCAAGCCATGTTGAACAATGGCATGATGGCACAGAGCACAGCCGCTCAGCAGCAAGGCCAGGTGATGAACGGAACGTTGGGGCCGGGCGGGCGTGGCAGGGGTGCACCAGGCATGCAGTACCAGGGGCCGGGGTCTGTAGGGCAGCAGGTGGCGGCAGCAGCAGGGGCAGCACCAGGAGGAGCAGGCAGCATGCTGGCAGAGACACTGACGCAGGGGGCACAGCAGATGGGCATGAGCGCTCAACAAGCGGGCAACATGAACAAGGTGAGAGACTTTCTTTCCATCACTTATCTTAGGGCTGTGTTTTGACGCTTTGTCTTTGGAACGTTGCACTTCATTGGTGTAGCATGCATTATATAATCATGTTTTGAGCGTTGTTGTGAGCAGGCACATTTGTTTATTAAAGACCTTCATTTTATTTGAAGATAAATCTGTGGCGTATAAAAACAAGTCCGTTTTTCTGTCAGTTTCTGTGTGCTGTAGAAAGCCATGCTGCGCATTCTAATAATGACTTTAATGTAGTTATCAGTCTTATATAATGACATGTGGCACATGCTTTCTTATCAGTGCCTGGTCTCCTTTCATGTCTATTAGACTAGTGTGATAACAAATGAGCCAATAAAAACAAACATCCGTTTTTCAAGAAAGGCTTTTCCTCCCGCGTGTAATATGGAAATAACATTCATGTGCACGGGAGCTTATCTGGCTCGCCGCTCTGCATTTCATGTTTTAATTGGTTAATTAGGGTGAAGAGCGACATTCCGCACTCCACACCGCGACCGAGCTGCTTTGTTTAAAAACCGGCAATATAAATGTGACCTCGGTGGGTGTCAGGCAAATTAGAGACCTCAAAAGAGAGAACCGCTGCAAGCGTTTGTGTAGTATGCAAATAGCACCAAGTGATGTTAAATAAACACTGGCCTGTGAACAAAAAAACATGCACTAGTTTATTTGTGCGCACATCCTGGAGAGAATTTGTCTGGTTCTTGTCTTAAGACACATGCAGGGATTCCGTATATTTTTCAATCCAGACTGACTATAAGCTTGTTACAGGGTTTGTGGCTGTATGTGTGTGATCAGCAGCAGGTCACATGACTAGCGCTAAGTTGTTCTGACTAGTCTTTTTTTGTTGTGCATATCTTATTGCTTCAGGATGCTCTCATGCATGCCTGTTAATCCAGATTCCCGCGAAAAATCTGATCCGTTTCATTTCTTATTTCTGCTCATTTTCTTGCTGCACATAAAACCGCTGTCAGGCCTCCATTTTGTATGTACGTTTTTCCACACTGCACTGCAGGAAGGCACTTCTGTTTACATATAGCGTCGCTCTGTTCACCCGGAGGATGCTGGGGATTGTGTTTGTATTTGTTTTTTAACGAAACTGGATAATTATGGCTCATTTAAACCGGTGAAATTACAGGAGTGTTTTCCTTTAGGCAGCGAAATCACAGAGGCATTGTGTCGGGGTTGCAGGTACGAGATCGACCCTGTACCATGTGGGCATCAGATTTACCCCACTGGCTCTGCGTCTTCAGCAGCGGCGTGTTGTAACGTCCTTATGGCGCATCTCGTGAATGCGCTCATCGCAGCCGTTTAAAAACACATCACAGTGTGGTGAAGCGCAACGAAATGCGGTGTTTACTTTTCGCCGGACGCCGCTGTGGTTTCAGAGGAAGCTCATAGGAAGCCGTCGGCCAGCTCTTACACATTTTACACTCCTACTCGCTACTTCTACCACATCAGAGCACTGCTGCACTTTCTCTAATCTGTGTAACAGTACATCGTTTGGGGAGCCCCCTCTTCTTGATACAAGTCTGCCACTTGAATAAAAAAAATTTGCGGTTTTATACGTAGGAGTGTAAAACTTTCCCCAGTACAGAATGAGGAGATGCATCACAATGCAGTTACTAGAGAACTGGCTTATTTTTCCTGTAGTGGAATGTAAACTCCACTGCATTGGTTGTCTGAAAATTATTCAGCAATAGGAATCAAAAATCCAATACAACCTATAGTGTATGTGTTGGTCAAGTGGGTGTGTCTATGGACGTGTGTGTTTATGGAGGATGCGTATGTTGGTGAGGGGATGCGTGTTAAGGCAGTGAATGGAGTGGCAGCTACGGCTCTCGAGGGATGAGAGCGAGTCGAGCTGAAGAGTGCCACAAATCTGTATGCGAATGAGTAAGCACAGCGGGTGGAGGGTCGGGATAAAGCTGTGTGTGTGGAGGAGGAGGAAAGAGTGCAGGGCTGGCAGCGTGTGCGGCACTCAGCTGGCCTCTTTTATCTGGTCTGCTGGAGCGATGTCAACAGAGGAGAGCAAGCGGCCGGCATGTTGCCGGCGGGAGCGAGGGAGGAGGGGAGGTGTTGAAGTGGATGAAAGTAGAAGGAGGGGGAGTGCACTTCAGAGCAGCCTTCTGTCTGACCGAGAGGAAGAGGTTTCTCTGGCCCTGTGCTTGAGGCACGTCTGGGTAAAGTCTTACACACTTTTTTTCTTTTCTTTCCCTTTTCTAAATATTCCACCAAACTAAATTCAGCCTCTAAAATTAGCTGGTTAGTTTAATTAGATGATTTAGGAAAAGTGAAGAACACCAAACTGTTTTAAGTAATACGGATCTGTGCTGTAGGAAAGTGCGTATACTTCTCACCGCTATGCCACGTCGGGGTGTTTATATTTTGTCATTTTATGTATGCTGTGCACACACATTTATGAAATAAAGAACATTTATTATTCTCAGCAGTGATGGGTTCCCATAGATTTTGCTAAGTGACTTAGGTTAGGTTTCACTTTCAACGGTTGCTGGATTACATCACGTTTGCATCACATGAGCGAACGGCTCCCCTTGATAAGCTTATGAGAGAGAAATGTTTCCAAAATTTATATATATAATTACTTTCTTCCTCTTTGTCTGTAGATGGGCATGGCTGGCAGCGGTAGTCCCTTTAGTCAGTACCAGGCAGGCGGGCAGCAGTTAGCAGCGGCAGGTGTAAACGCCCAGCTGCAGAACAAAGCATCGCTGGCAAACAGCCTGCCAGCTTTCAGCGCCGATCTGAAGGGAGCTGTCGTTCCGAACATGGTGAGTCCGTGGTGGACACTACAGTTCCTCCTTTGTTTTTGCAAAATACATTTCATAGTAGCAGGATGTTGACGTTTATTTAGAATTTGTACCTAAAGTCACAAAAAGCTTTTCTGCTTAGTTTTAACGATTGAGAACGAACGTCAAAACACAAGACGCTACAAGCTTGATTGAGATGGTTTCAGGCTTTCCAAAGCTGAACCCAAATTCTCACACTGTTTTGAATACACGCTATATATCACTTAGTGTTAATGAGACAGAGTGGCTTAGCATCCTTTCCTGGTTAATGTTCTGGGGTTTTTTTTGGACATTTCAATATTTATGACTTGGTCCCAGTTAATTGTATTGAAATACTTTTGACTGTGTTCAACAAGTGCACTAACATGTCGTCGCCTGCCTCTCTGTGTAGCCTCAGGCACAGCAGCAGGTGGCAGTGGGAATGGTTGGGTGTCAGGGTGTTCCTGCAGGTCCCACGGCTGACCCGGAGAAGCGCAAGCTGATCCAGCAGCAGCTGGTCCTGCTGCTCCATGCACACAAGTGCCAGCGGCGTGAGCAAGCCAACGGTGAGGTACGGGCCTGCGCCCTACCCCACTGCAGGACCATGAAGAACGTCCTCAACCATATGACCCACTGCCAGGCCGGCAAGTCCTGTCAGGGTAAGTAGCTTGGGCCCGTTCACTCGTGCTCATGCGCACACGCGCGCACACACTTTCTCTCTTCCTCTTTTTCAGCAGCTACAAGACAAATATTTCTTTCTCTTCTAGTGTCTCTAACACTCAGTGTCTTGTATCTCTCGCTCTCTCTCTCTCTCTCTGTCTCTCTGTCCGCAGTGGCTCACTGTGCATCCTCGAGGCAAATTATTTCTCACTGGAAGAACTGCACACGGCACGACTGCCCCGTCTGCCTCCCGCTGAAGAATGCCAGTGACAAGCGTAACCAGCAGCGTGAGTCTCAGAACGTCTACTCCCTTTTAAAACATCCTCATGCACTTTTTTTGTGTCTCATAACGCCCTTGTGTTTCCAGTCGCCGTACTCTGGTTATTTTATTCCATTATGCATTTTTAAAAAAAAATATATATATATATATATATATATATATAAAACCAAATCCAGAGAACTGAATAATCAAGCTACTCCCATTTTTTTTTATCTACCAAGGTTTTATGCCAACGTTAGTCCTCCATTTTTAATTTCTATTGCATAACCGATTACCATCCAAAGAACGTTGACTGTCAATATTGCAGCTGAATGAAACGTCTTGGTTTTTATTCGTTTTTGTATGAACTTAGTTATATTAGCAGCGTTCTGAGATCAAGATTTTGATGACAAATTCAGCTGCCACATCAGTTCTCTAAACATCTCCCTTTCTGCTTTTACCATTCACACTTATCTTTTGGTTTTGTAGCTATGATGACGTCTCCGAATGCGGGCCTGCAGACGGCAATAGGTCCGGTGGGCTCTGGTCAGAACACAGCTCCGGCCCTTAATGCCCCGGCTCCTATAGACCCAAGCTCCATGAAGCGAGCATATGCTGCTCTTGGCCTCCCTTACAGCAACCAGAGCCCTGCACAGACACAAGCGCCTACTGCTCAGCCCACGCAGACGCAACACCAGCACCTGAGGCCGCTGAATGCGCTCGGTAACACCACACGCATGTTTCCTTATAGAATAGACACTTTCTGTCATCATGCGGGATGTAAACTGTCATTTCTGGGGCATGATGTACTGATTAGTTTCGGTGTCATTACAGTGTATGATGTGTCTGGTACTGATTTTGTATCTAACTTTCTTTGCAGGTACTAACCAGATGAGCATTAGCGGCGGGGCGATGGGCGTGCCCACATCAGATCAAGCTAAACTGCATCCCGATGGCAACATGCCATCCACTCTCAACGCCAAGTATTTAACTTATCTATGCTCCTGCTACTGTATGTGATTCGGATCTTATACTTTGCTAAGTAGATGCTTTAACATGGGCTCTCTCTCTCTCTCTCTTTTTTCTTTCTTTCTTACACTTTCTCTACTTCAGTCAGCTGATGTCAGACAGCTCGTCAGTAGGAGCTCTGGGTAACGTGCCCACGGCGGCACCACTGTCGGCCAGCGGCGTGAGAAAAGCCTGGCATGAACATGTCACTCAGGACCTCCGCAACCACCTCGTCCATAAATTGTGAGTATCTTTGATTATCCTTCTTGTCTGTTTATTTTCTACCTCCGTCGTTGTGGTTCCGCAGTAACAGTGTCCTTTATTTGCACGCGTATGTGTGTCTTATACAGAGTGCAGGCTATCTTTCCTACACCGGACCCCGCGGCTCTGAAAGATCGGCGCATGGAGAACCTGGTGGCGTATGCGCGGAAGGTGGAAGGAGACATGTACGAGTCGGCCAATAGCAGAGTAAGGAGATTTTAAGCAACTCTCACAGTTGGTTAGTATAATGAAGTCAGCCAACTGCCTTGGGTTTAAACGTAGTCCCCATGCTCTGTCTCAGGGCAGTGCAACAGTGGCAAACAGTGATAAATGCCCCTTCTACATAAATACAGTACTGAGCAGACTGATGGTGTCACGTGGTGTAGACCTTCACTTTTTACTGTGCTGTTGCATGTAGGATGAGTACTACCACTTCCTAGCAGAGAAGATTTACAAGATCCAGAAGGAGCTGGAGGAGAAGAGGCGTTCCCGACTCCAGAAGCAAATCATTACACAGGCACCGATGACTGCACCAGGGGCACAGCAGCCTGCTCTGAACCAACCCAACTCTCTGGGACCCAGGCCTCAGAGTGAGTGTCTCCGACAGCCTCTCACACACACACACACACACACACACACACACGATTCAATGACACAAGCCCGAAACCCCCTCACATTCATATCTGTGTATTTGTTAAGATGGACCCGTGCCTATGCCCAGTGTTCCAAATCAGATGATTAACCGCATGCAGGTCCCCCAAGGTACTGCCAATTTATCCTTTTTATTATAGTCTGCATGTGCATACATGTCTGTGTATGTCATAAGGTTGACTAATGGATGTGTTTTCATGCTTTAGGGATGAGCCAGTATCCACTGTCCATGCAGAATGTTCAGATGTCTCAGGCTCCACTGGCCACTCGGGCAGCTTCCCCGATGAGTCACGCACAACAAATTAACATGAGCTCTGTTCCTCAGGTTGGTGTTTTTTCTCTCTGACACACACACGGTATTTACTTTTTTATTTATTTACTTATTATCTATATATTGTTTTTGATTCTTTTAGATCGGCATGTCACCCACACGGATGGCTCCAGCGCAGGGCATGATGGGACCTCACGGTGGGAACATGGTGCCACAAGCAGCAAATCAGCAGCAGTTTATCCCGCAGTTTTCCGCCAATGCTAACGCTATGAATGTCAACATGGGCCAGCCCAACACGCAGGCAGCTGTCCCTCAGGTTGGACAAAACACACACACATGTGGATACAAATGTTGTTCAGTGTGAATTACTGTGTAATTAATGTGTACTGTATAATTGTATCTGTGAAGTATTGTATTCTAAGTTCTCTTTTGTTGTCTCCACCACCAAGTCATGTTCCTTGTATCTCTCCCCCAGCAGACACAGAACCTCCCTCTGAATGCACTCAGCTCTTTAGGCTCTCAGATGAACTGCCCCGCACCTCCCCAGGCCCCTCTTGGTACCACTCCACCCCCTAGTGCAGGAGCCCCTAGCACTAACCTGCCACCACTGCAGGCTAACCAGGCCGGCACGCCCAACCCCGGCCCGGCACAGAGCACGCCTCCACACACACAGTCTCAGACAGAGCTGCCTGCTCTCCCACAGCCCCATCCAGGCACACCGGTGGGTACACGGGCCTCTGATTTTCTCCGTAGCTTTATATATCCATACTTGCAATTTTTGGGTTATGATGACAATCCCTGTCTGATGACATTAGTCATGGGTCTAGTCATCAGCTCTATGAAAATATTGCAGATCAGAGTTGTGACTGATGTAATATCCTGTATAATGTGCAGAGTATACAGTATTCGGACTTATAGTTATTCATTCTCTCTCTCTCTCTCTCTCTCTCTCTCTCTCTCTCTCTCACACGCGTTCAGAGCGCTGATAACCGAGTCCCCACTCCGGCATCGGCGACAAGTGCTGACCTACACACACAACATGCCGTGCCCGAGCTGCCTGCTGCGGTCGAGCCCAAAGCAGAGCCCAAACAAGAAGAGCAGGACTTTGAGTCCAGCGCTGGTCAAAATGAACCCAAGATGGAGGTGGGTTTCTGTTAGTACCTGTTGCCTGAGACATGCTTTATCCCTACACCTAAATCTAAAGGTTTCTTGGATAAGAACTTGTCAACCCAAGAATAAGCTTTAATGCCCAGAAAAAAAATTAGTTTGTGGAGTTTTTGTGACATGATCTAAATGCGCTAGTCTGTGCACAATCTTATTGTTTTTCCAAAAGAGCAAATGATTTAATAGAAAATACCTGAATAAAATATAGATGGGAATGCTTCACTATTTTGGAAGCTGCACCAGAGAAGAAAAATACAATAATAGTCAATATTTAATGCTTACATATGTTAAAGAATCTTAACCATCCCTTTAACCTTTAAATATCCCTTACTTTAATCATCAGCACATTATGTCGAACGATGCATGTTTATTCGACATCTCTGACGCAATTTCCTTAGGAAAGTCATCTTAAGGCTTCAGTGTGGACAGGAAGCACTAAATGCCCATTTAAGCTGTCTAAGCGTAAAATCATTCCAGTAATCAGGAAGCTCTTGAATGCACCACAGACACTTAACCAGCAAGTTTAATTAAAAGCATTTCTATTCATTTCTAGTATAACTTAATTTGCTTTTGAACTTTTACTCCAATATCGATATTATAAAGCATCAAGTAACAGCTGTCATGTTACCCTGTCTCAGGTGGAAGACAATACTGGCCCTCCGATCAAGAAGGAGGAGCCAGAGAGCTTAGAGGTCAAGCCGGAGCCGATGGAAACGGAAGATAAAAAGACGGACGTTAAGGCGGAGACCAAAGAGGAGGACGAAAACAGTGCGACTGGCACTGCATCGTCCTCACCATCGCAGTCTCGCCGGAAAAGTGAGTGCCGAATCTTCACTGGAAAATGCCTGTTGTTTTTGTTTGGTTTAATAAACTAGATTTATTATATGGGGTGTATATATAGAAAATATGTACAGAAATAAAACATCCTGTCTGTAGTAGAAAAGCTGTTTTTCTCTTTCTAGTCTTTAAACCGGAAGAGCTGAGGCAGGCACTAATGCCTACACTGGAGTCTTTATACAGACAGGACCCTGAGTCTCTGCCCTTCCGCCAGCCTGTGGATCCCATACTGCTGGGTATCCCGGTTAGTGTGTACAACACACACACACGCACAGTTTTTTGCTGTATACTTCAGTTGTGAAAAACAATGTCTGGTCTCTTCTTTATGTCTGCAGGATTACTTTGACATTGTAAAGAATCCCATCGACCTGTCCACCATAAAGCGCAAGCTAGACACGGGGCAGTACCAGGAGCCGTGGCAGTATGTGGAAGACGTGTGGCTCATGTTCAACAACGCCTGGTTGTACAACAGAAAGACGTCACGCGTCTACAAGTACTGCTCCAAGTTGGCTGAGGTATTCGAGCAGGAGATTGACCCGGTCATGCAGGGCCTTGGATACTGCTGCGGCCGGAAGGTAAGCCTGCACGTGGCTTTTTATTATTATTTTTATTTCCACACTTGCAGTTTGGACTGTATGGAAAAGTGGAAGCAGTGATTATTGACATCTGGTCATGCCACCCCTCTGTAGACACTTTTGTGTATGTATGTTTCTTTGCAGCAGAAATGTGACAATTTCTACTCCACAAATTTCCAAAAACAGATTTTTCTCATTTTTAGTGAGTTCTAGTGAAAACGGACAAAATCACATTTAAGTTAAAACATTGTGGACAATTTTGACAGTTGACATCTGATTACAAACTGAGTTAATGTACATTTCTTTTATGATGCGCAGCTATTCAACCCTATGATGACATCGTCATGTTCACAAACACTGCACACTTACCTAATGAGAGTTTAGACATTTTTATTTAGTTCTATATAATAATTTATATATAACTATTTATTTATATATCGTGTGTGTGTGTGGTAGTCACACTGTCATGCTCTCCTGATGGCAAAAAAAAAGGTTTTCTGTTTAAATGTGGCGGGATTGTTGAGCTACACACACAAGGGCTCTTGCAACGTGCCATTGCTGCTGAGGTTGGACGCAGTAAGATTAGGTTATAGGACAAAAAATTAAAGTGGTAAACCCCAAAAACTTCACCTGCACTGAGCCGGAGGATCCGATGGGCTGTCCATGAAGACACGGGCCGAACCTCGACCTCATTACCGATACTGACTGCAACCCAATTACCATAAATCGGCATGATAGAAGGACTTAAAGAACAAAAAAGGTGTTCAAAAGCCATGTCTCCTTCCACACCACCAACCTGCCCGATTCGAATTTGCAAGGGAGCAAAAAACATGGGGCACTGAAAGGTGGAAGAATGTTTTTTTTTTTTTTTTTGGACAAGTAGAGTTTTACCTGTATGATCCTAATGGCTTCCAGTGATACAGGCATAACCAGATGATCCCACTGGAGATGTTTTCTACCTGGCACAGTGGAGGCGGCTCCATCATGATCTGGGGTGCTTTGTCCTGGAGCTTCAGGTTGTGAGGGGCGTCAAACGGCAGCTGGCTATGTGGACATGTTGGTGCATTCATCCCTCTTGACCGAGGGCCCTCGTCTGTTGGTAATGACGCTGCAATTCACAACGCCCGCCTGACCAAGGACTGCTTCCAGGACAATAACGTTGCTCTTCTGGACCATCCTGCATGTTCCCTTGATCTAAATCCCCTTGAGGTTGTTTGGGGATGGATTGCAAGGGAAGTTTCATACTGTGGATGCCCTTCATGAATCCATTTTCACCACATGGAGCAACGTTCTCAGCAGCCTCGAAACAGTGGCACCAAGCAAGCAGGAAACAAGAACAGTGGTGGTTCTCACTACTGAGTCCTTTTTTGTCACTTTTAGTTCTGTTGTGGGTTTTTTGGGCTATGGTCTTAAACTTTTGATCAACTGATGAACAGCCAGTTTGAGTTTAAATGCAGTTTTCAATAAATTGCTAATCTGTGTTTTTTGATTTGTTGTTGTTGTGTTTTTTTTTAGCTAATCTTTCTTAGTTTTCGACATTTTGATGCAGTCTTTACAACTTGGTTATTATCCACCAGCTCGAAACGCAAATACTTAGAATGTTTTCTTGAAGTTATTAATATTATTATTAATTGCATTTTTATTGCTGGCTCCGTGTGTTCCAAATTGTTTACATCCCTGATTTCTACATACCGTCTTGGATGATTAAACGTACACCTACTCGTATGGCTCACTTAATAATCCGCTGTATTAAATCCAACCAAAAGAGCAATGTAAATCACACTCGCAGTCAGACTCCATGTAATGCCACTAAATAAACCTTCTTCTCTTATTCTTACTTAAAACTTGCGTTTTCTTTTCCCTCGCAGTACGAATTTTCCCCTCAAACCCTGTGCTGCTATGGCAAGCAGCTCTGCACCATTCCCCGCGATGGCACCTACTACAGCTACCAAAACAGGTGAGTCTTCCAGTCAAAGCTCAGAATGTGTGGATGTGTGTTTTGAGTAGGACGGCAAAAGGACACGTGAAGGGATTTGCATAGGAAAGGAAAGTGACTGAAACAAAGCTCATGCCAGCTTCTTAAACCAACCATGAACAATGCTGCTTTAACTCTGTTTACATGCTACATCCTAATCATTAAGATGGTTATCTGGGTAATCATTTTAACGATAGAATAACTAATAATAAAGGGAAGAAAAAGGATATACATGCAATCTTGTCTATTCATCCATCTTAACTTGGTACAAGAAGATTGTTTTGTATTGATGCATCAATGCCTTGTTTCTCTTTACTGACATCTCCATAGATAGATGCGGTTTCTATCTCGTGTGTGTAACTGATTGACAGTTGTAAAACATGCTGGCTGCCGTCACATACTTTTGTCCCCACTCCACTAATTTAACACCTGATTAGTCAAAGCAGACTCCCTTGCACCCCCTGCAGGATGAACACTGCATTAGCGGACGGTGCTCCAACACAGCTGCAGGGAACCAGAGATGTGTGTGTGAGAGCGAGTGATGCTTGAACTGACTTCTGCTATGCTGTCTCTGTGTGCACCTGTGCAGGTATCACTTTTGTGAGAAGTGCTTCAACGAGATTCAGGGAGACAGCGTGACGCTGGGCGACGATCCCGCACAGCCTCAAACGTAAGCGCTTGTAAACCTCTACGTATCAAATCACTATCACTTAGTAATAAATAAAAGATCAAAAAAGATGACGCTTAGCAACAAAAAAAAAATCGTTTTCAGCTGAGCATTTTCAGTTCAAAGCTCAAAACTTTCTGCCTCTCTTTCTTCTTGGTGTCATTATCCATGTCTCTTTTTTTTCCATCTTCCTTCAAATCTCATTCTCTCAATTTCTTTCTCTCTCCTTACTCTCGCCCCCTCTCTTTGTTTCTTTCTTCCCTTTTCCTCACTCTGTCTGTCCCTCCCGACCCCCTCTCTCTTACATGTGCTGCCTCGTTCTTTCTCTGTCTCCTCTGTCATTGCCTTTCATTTCTGTATTTTCTCTCTGCGTGCAGGATGATTTCCAAGGATCAGTTTGAAAGAAAGAAGAACGATACACTAGACCCCGAGCCGTAAGTAGTCGCACAAACACGGTGTGTGTATAAAACCACACGTCTTCTTGCTCCATGCGGCAGACTTCACTTTGTTACTGCAGTCTAAAATGGTAGCGTGCACTCTATCGACAGTGAAGTCCATCCAGCAGTGTGCATTTTGTTGGATGGCGCCCCCTGCTGTGTGACTTGGGGTGACGCTCCCTTTCTGGTGAATCTTAGAGCAAATTAGTAATAAATATCAGTTATAACATAGCGCGTGCTATTTTAATCGCAACATTTTATAATGATCTATTAGTCCTCCGACAAAGGCGCACTCGCATTGGTTTGCTTGCAAATGCGTAAGAACTGGAGGTAGAGAGAATGAACGATGGTTTTTGCTTGGCTGTATGTGTCTGCAGTTAGCACATCAGCGTTCACACACGTCAAAGCCCAATAAAGTGATTTCAGTCTGTTAACAAATAAATCAATTCTTCTATCCTTAGATTTGTTGAATGTAAAGATTGTGGACGCAAGATGCATCAGATATGCGTCCTTCATTATGAAGTCATCTGGCCCTCGGGGTGAGTGCGTTTGTGCACGTGTAAAATCTTCCGTTTTTGCCTGTGCTCATAGTCATGCCTAATAACGGCTTTGCCTTCACAGCTTTATTTGTGATAACTGTTTGAAGAAGAGTGGGAAGACGCGGAAGGAAAATAAGTTCTCAGCAAAAAGTAAGTGCACTATTCTTGTCTTGCGAACGTATTGCTCAGTTCCCTACAGCCGTCTTATATCAGTTTGATATTTTATCAGCTTGAGTGAAAGATTGTCAGATGAGCAATTAGAAGGCTCAAGAATCGAGATACGAGTAACCAAAGACGTGTGGAGCAGAAGCAACTTGGTAGACATGAGTGTGTTACATTACATCTCCAGAAATATGGAACTGTGCTTTTTGGACACATCCCACTTTCATGGAAATTTTAATACTAGTATTTTTTTTTTTAAACTAATATGTTAGCTAGCCAAATGACAATCAAATATAATGTTATAAAAGTCAATACAAATCAAGTGAAACTTCTTAGGGTTATTTTATCAATTATGTGGTTGATTTGAATGGCGGTGTTCTTTCCCCCACTGGATGGATTTTGCATGACTGATGACAACTTGCTTCTCTTTGTTAGCTTAAAGACTGTAAGCTATTACAGTATAGTTTTGACACGAAATATCAGTGTTTGTGCAGACGCTAAAGAGTGACCTTTCATTTATTAGATATAAAGCCAGCTTATCTATCTTTTTAATGAACTGTGTGTGTGTGTGTGTCAGGACTGCAAGTGACACGGTTAGGCACATATATAGAGGACCGAGTGAATAAGTACTTGAAGAGACAGAACCACCCAGAAGCTGGCGAGGTGTTCGTGCGAGTGGTGGCCAGTTCAGACAAAACGGTGGAAGTCAAACCCGGCATGAAGGCCAGGTGAATACACACATAATGCTGAAGTAACGTAAGACTGCTTTAAATCATAGCAGGAGCTTTAGACATTAATGGCTTTCTCTACCACACAGGTTTGTAGACAATAACGAGATGTCTGAGAGCTTCCCCTACAGAACCAAAGCACTTTTTGCCTTCGAGGAGATCGACGGTGTCGATGTATGTTTCTTTGGCATGCACGTGCAGGAGTACGGCTCAGAGTGTCTTTTCCCCAACACCAGGTATACGCACATGAGCACAGTATACGGTGTTTTGTACATTGCTTGGTAGAAGAGCCCCAATCTAACAGTGCTGTTTCTCTTCACAGACGGGTATACATATCATACCTTGACAGTATTCACTTCTTTAAACCTCGTGTGCTTCGGACGGCAGTTTATCACGAGATCCTCATCGGTTATCTGGAATACGTCAAGAAATTAGGGTATATCTGTTTAATGTAGTTATCGACTCAAAGGCACTGATATCGAAGTTTTGTACCTTTCCTTTCTGCGTATAGACATTTCAAACTTTGTCTAGCACTAAACCTAGATTTTTAATTCCCCTTGACAGGTATGTGACGGCACATATTTGGGCATGTCCTCCGAGCGAAGGTGATGACTACATCTTTCACTGTCACCCTGCCGACCAGAAGATCCCCAAACCTAAGCGTCTGCAGGAATGGTACCGAAAAATGTTGGACAAGGCCTTTGCAGAGAGGATACTCCATGATTACAAGGTACGTTTGCAATTTCTCCTCTTACTTCTGGATGCTGGGGGGAGGGGGCACCTGATGCGTCCTGATGCAGACAACTCCAAAACTGATCATTTTCCAAGATCTGAATGCTTGCATCAGCGTTGGTGATGAAATTAATCTCAAATACGGATGTGTCTTACAGGACATCTTCAAACAAGCAACGGAGGACCGTTTGACGAGTGCAAATGAGCTGCCTTACTTTGAGGGTGATTTCTGGCCTAATGTTTTGGAGGAGAGCATTAAGGAGCTGGAGCAGGAGGAGGAGGAGAGGAAGAAAGAGGAGAACACTGCGGCATGTGAAACTCCAGAGGTGAGACGTCACTTTTTGCAGCATTCATTAAGGGTTCTGTGGCTTGAATTCATTTCCAGAGCTGTGCATGCTCTTATACGGTAATCTGTGCGATTATCTGTGTGCAGGGAACGCCAGGGGACAGTAAAAATGCCAAGAAAAAGAACAATAAGAAAACCAACAAGAATAAGAGCAGCGTGAGTCGAGCCAATAAGAAGAAACCTGGGATGCCGAATGTAGCCAATGACCTATCCCAGAAACTCTACGCCACCATGGAGAAACACAAAGAGGTGTGGCATATCAACAATATATCATTTGGTGGCTTTATATCATTTATCAATATATCATTTGTTTATTTAGTGTTTGGCATCATAGTTATGTTTATATACTGATGCTCTTTTCTCCAGGTTTTCTTTGTAATTCACTTGCACTCTGGGCCAATGATGAACACTTTGCCGCCCATAATGGACCCTGACCCGCTGCTCTCCTGCGACCTGATGGACGGGCGAGACGCGTTCCTGACGCTGGCGCGGGATAAGCACTGGGAGTTCAGCTCACTTCGTCGGTGCAAGTGGAGCACCATGTGTATGCTGGTAGAGCTACACAACCAGGGCCAGGACCGCTTCGTCTACACCTGCAATGAATGCAAGCACCACGTGGAGACTCGCTGGCACTGCACCATCTGCGAGGTCAGAGACAGTGAAAGTTATAGTTTCAGAAACATGGGTTGGAGACAGTTTGTGGGAAGGGGATGTTTGTTAGTGATTGGTTGGATGTTTTCTTGTGAAAATGATCTCCATTATGTTTTTTTTTGTTTGTTTCTTTGTTTTTTAAATCTTTTTAGGACTTTGACTTGTGTATCAACTGCTATAACACTAAGGGACATGAACATCAGATGGTCAAGTGGGGTCTCGGTCTGGATGACGACAGCAACAGCCAGAGTGGTGAGGCCTCCAAGAGCCCACAGGAGAGCCGGCGTCTGAGCATCCAACGCTGCATACAGTCTTTGGTGCATGCCTGCCAGTGTCGCAATGCCAACTGCTCTCTTCCATCCTGCCAGAAGATGAAGCGTGTGGTGCAGCATACTAAGGGCTGTAAGCGTAAGACCAACGGTGGCTGCCCTGTCTGCAAACAACTTATCGCGCTTTGCTGTTACCATGCCAAGCACTGCCAGGAGAATAAGTGCCCTGTGCCCTTCTGCCTCAACATCAAGCACAAGTTGCGACAGCAACAGCTTCAGCATCGCCTTCAGCAGGCCCAGATGATGCGACGGCGCATGGCCACCATGCAAGGCCGTGCCGTACCCCAAAGCCTGCCATCCCCTCCACCTTCTGCAGCTCCAGGCACGCCCACAGCACACCAGCAGCCGCAGCAACAGCCAAACACGCCCCAAACACCACAGCCTCTCCTTTCCAGCCAGCCGACCACACCCAATGCTGGCGTCATGTCTCCGACTTATCCTACCGCTCCCCGCAATGGCCAACAAGTGTCCCAAGGTAAACCGGGTGCCCAGGCTTCACCTCTGCACCAGCAGCCATCTCCACTCCCTCAGCCCCAACCACAGCAGCAGCATCCGCAACCACAGCAACAACCGCCACAGCAGCCGCAACAGCATCCGCCACCTGGCGCTGTCCAAATGGCACGGAAGATTGAGATGATGGCACAGGCCCAACAGAACCAGAACTATCGCATGGCTGTAAATGGTTTGGCCATAAACCACCAGCAACAGCAGCAGCGTATGCCTGGTGCCATGCAGCCTCCTATGCAGATTGTGGGACCTCGGGGGCAGCAGGTCATGCAAGGTATGCCACCAGGCCAGTGGCCACAAGCAGGAATGCAACCTGGAATGCAAACAGGAATGCAGCAAGCAGCTCAACCGCAGCAGCAGCAGCAGGCACCGCAAGGTCCACAGCATGTCGTGCCAATGCAGAGGCCCATGATGCCTCAGCAGCCTCCGCAACGCATGATGGTGCCTGCGCAGGGCCAACGGCCACCTCAAGCACCCCAGAGACCTCCAGCCATCGCACCAAATGCCCTGCAAGACCTCCTTCGTACACTCAAGTCTCCCAGCTCGCCACAACAACAGCAGCAAGTGCTTAACATCCTCAAGTCCAACCCCCAACTCATGGCAGCCTTCATCAAGCAGAGGACGGCGAAGTACGCCAGCCAGCCGCAACAACAACAGCAGCAGCAGCAGCAACAACAAGGCATGCAACCTACAATGCAAGCCATGGCAGCCATGCAGGGTGTCCAAAGGCCTGGCATGCAACCCCAACAACCTCAACAGCCAAACACACAAGGCATGGCAGCTCTCGGACCAGGGCAGGGACAACTCATGAACCCTGCGCATGCTGAGATGTACCGTCGCCAGATATTGCGGCAGCAGCAGCAGCAGGGCGTGATGCCTCAAGCACATGGCCAGTTCCCTCAAGGGCAGGGTGCTGCACCCAGCTACTCGCAACTCCGCATGCAACACCAGCAACTTACGGCGATGCAAGGCGCTGGCGGACCAATGAGCCAACTTCCGCCAATGCCACAAATGGGGCAGCCAGGTTTGGGAATGGATGGCACGCAGAACTTACTCCACCAACGCATACTCCAACAACAACAGCAGCAGCAGCAGCAACAGCAGCAGGCCGTCCTCAAGCCCCAGATAGGCTCACCGGCACCACCAAATCCTATGAGCCCTCAAGGTCACCTGCTACCTGGACAGCCCATGCCAGGCAACACACTGGGTAGCCAGGTTCGCTCTCCAGCACCAGTGCAGTCACCACGTCCTTCGTCACAGCAGCACTCCAGCCCCTCACCGCAGGTCCAGCCTCAGCCCTCGCCCCACTCCGCCTCGCCTCACCCTGGCCTGGGCACACCCATGCCTGCGGGCAACACCCTGGAGCAGCAGGGGCACCTGGGCACCCCGGAGCAGAGCACTATGCTCTCGCAGCTTAACGCTCCTGGCCGTGGTGGCCTACCGACCGACCTAGGCATGGTTGGAGATGCCACAGGAGACACGTTGGAGAAATTTGTGGAGGGGTTGTAGCATTTATCAACCCCCAAAAATGCTCCCACCCTTTTCTTATTTTTGCCTCCTCCTTTGTTTTCCCCTCACATGTCCCTCTATAAATATTTTTTTTTGTACTGACATGTAAAAAGTTCCTGAAATGTAATAAGAAGAAAAAAATAATAAAATCAGCAAATGCTAGGAATGTTGTTTCCTAAAGACTGAGATTTCTTCCTTTGAGTTGAGGGATTAGAAAATGTGTTGTTTAAAATGATTTAAATTGCAAAGAATATATTTTTTTGGTTCGGACCATATGTGGTCTTTTTTTTCTTTCTTTTATTTTTTGGTGTTTTTGTTTTCAGGGTTTTTTTGGGGTATGGTTTCATGCCTGCTTTTTTAAAAAAAAAAAATTTACAAAGGTTCATTATATTATTCATGCATTTTTATTTTGTACCCTGTCTAACTTCAAGAACATTTGTGTTTAAAGACTGTAAAATAATTTGTCTGGGAATTTGGGCAACGCTTTTTCTGCTCTCATCTTTCCTGGCGATCGTATTCTAGTGTTGTACTGTTTGTTTTTTCTTTTTTCTTTTGTCCCCCCCATTCTTTCCGATCTACGTTTTGGAGGAAATACTCTTATTCCTCGTTGTGAAGTCTTTTTGAGGAGAAAAATATTTGTTTGTGCTGATGGGTATCACTTGGCATACATAAATACAAATACACGCATACAACACAGCGCATCTCAAACACAGTACGGCAACATACCCGAATGGATTTGCAAAACCAGATGACATCTCACTGGCCTGGACCCAGAGTTTCTGTCTTGCAGATGTAGAAAATTGTTGCTTTTTGTCCTAATTTTGTGATACAGATCTATAAGTATAAAGTGAGCGAGAAGGGAGGCCCCTGAGCTGAGTGGGTTTGGAATGAGTGATCACTGGTTGACTGCTTTTTGGAACACTGAGAGGTCTGCTATCGACCCTCATTCCTCTCACACACAAACTTGAACTGGGGCTCCACTTTTCCCTCTTAATGTAAATCATGCAAGTTATTAAGCAAAATACTATAAATATAAGGAAGAGAGAATGGAATCACTGTATAAACTGGTTAAAAACTTATTTCTTACTTATATACCATATTGTTTAATAAACTGTGTGCAACAGATCAAATCCTTGCTATTTTTATTTATTTATTTATTTTACATTTCCAAGAAAAAATGTATCTATATTAAAATGTTAGATATTTATGTACATGTTCTGGGTAACAAACAAGTAATTAAAACAAGTGTGTTGTAGGAAAATAGTTAATAATGTGGTTTAACAAAACTCGACTTCACTATTACCAGCCTGAGTTATTTTTCTGTAACGGTGCATCCCAAAGCATTATTTGGGATGCATTTCTCTCGCATGCTTTTTTTCCCTCTCTCTTCTTTCATGATGGTAAGAAAGCAAGAAACACAGCTGGTTATCACCAACAAACTGGCAAGTATAAATTCTTCTGTAAGGCTGACTGTTACAAAGCACGGACACTGGAGATTCTTTTCCATTCCATGTTTCTCCTATGACAGAAAACATCAGTCATTAGATAATTTTCATTCTTAAATGACACCTTTTTTTTGATACCATTTTACCTGCCAGTTGCTACTACAGAAACCGCAATATACCGAACAAGTGCATTCATATCATTCTGATTTGCTGTGCAGCCAGAACTACTTTTCAGCTCTGCTGTTTTAGGTCAACCAACTCCTCACCAATCTCCAATCAGTGCCTCTGTGCATATAGATGTTTCAGAAAGTCTGCTTCTCAACATGACATTTTATTTTTTTGTTGTTAGATCTTGTATTGTTCACCTCTCGTGACTTCTCTGCATTACCAGGCGCATGGATGTGTAGGTTTAGATGTGCAGGTATGGAGGTGGAGGTGTAGATGTGTAAGTATGGATGTGCAGGTGTGGATGTGTAAGTATGGATGTTCAGGTTGGATGCAGGAACACAACCTTTAGTAAGACTAATGATTCTAAAAAAAAAAAGTAATTTCTCATAATTACTTTTTTTTAATATCCTTGTATCTTATATTGTTTCTGAGTGTAATTTAGCACCATCTCTACAGTGTAGACTGCTAAAATAATGCTGTAATGTACTGGTGTACGTTATACACACACATCACCGTCACAAAGTAATGTGTCGTTTGTCAGGGAGTCGATTCTAAGGAGTCAAGAGTAAAAATATTAGTGTTAATTGTTCATTTTTAATTACACGTCAGCTTCAGGGCCTTTATATCGTGCGTTTTGCCCTTTTGCCCTCTTCTCAGCTATGTAGAAGATTCCATATTTGTTCAACTGAAACGTCGCAATGTTTTGTATTTTGCAAAGTGACGTTTTAAGATTGCGACGGAAGTCACGTCACCGGAAGTTTGGAGAGGCGGTTGCGAGGAAGCGGTTTGAAAAAAAAAACCCCAAAAAAAAAACAAACAAAAAACGACGCGTTGAATAATATCGATATATTTATCTTTAATTGAACGCATTTTAAAGGTAAAATGGCGGCTTTCACGAACTGTAATTAAAAGTAAAATGGCGGCGTCCAAAAAAGACGTTTAAAGGTAAAATGGCGGCTCTGAGAAAATATGTTTAAAAGTAAAATGGCGGCTTTAGTTTTAATTGTTTGTGTGTAAACAAACAAGCGCGTGCTGGTTAATTAGGTGTTTAGTTGGTTAGATGGATTAATTTGTTGGATACGCAGAATTTGTGCGGGATTCAGTAGGACGTGTTCCAGCTGTGACAGTCTGTTTGTGTTCACTGGAGCTTCAGGATAAACATTATTATGACACTAGTGTCATCAGATGTCTGATTTCCCTCATGGACGACTCAGACCTGGACTTGTCCTTCCTCTGCTCACGTCTACTGAAGAGAGTGCGACGGAAATGTGCAGAGTCTGGAGATGAGAAGAAAAGAGTGGTGAAGGATGAAGGAGAAAACCAAGACTCGGGGTCTGAGATCCAAAGCAGGAGCAAAGCGCCATGGAAAAGGAAAAGGGAGAAGAAGGAAGGACCTGAGAGTAGAACTACAGACAGGTGCCGTAGTGAGGGACGTGGACATGAAGGATCGGAGACTGGTGTAGTGAGAGAAGGGGAGCAAAAGGTGATTGTGAGGTTCTTCTCCTTCTGAACACTTGTCATCATTCATGTCAGTATGTTTGTATGTGATGGTTGTTACAGGGTCCAGGGTTTGAGCCCGAGTTACTGTTTGTTCTCACAAAAACATGTCCCAATAAGTGGATTGATGGCGAGACTTTAAGTACCGTCATAAAGCCCCACATAAAGCTCTGAAGTAGTTACAGAAGATGAATGTTCTATGATCACTTATTTTTCCCCATATCCCCTGTTCTGTCACGTACATGATGCTGCTCATCTATTACACTTTTCCCAATGAATACAGAAATGACCGATTTTGCACTGATTCGCAGGGGCAGAAGTTGCGGGCGAAGGAACAGGTGCTCGGCAGGATGCAGCGTTTTAAGAGAGTGACCCCACCTTGCCTTGTGCACACAAAGGAAGAGTCGAGTGCGGAATCTGCTGTACAGCCCTCTGAGAAACCATCGCCTCCAGTGCAAGGTAAGATCAGAAGTAGAATTGTTAAGAGGATTGACACAGCAACCAATAAACATTCAGCAGTGGTACACTGGCATGTAGTTAGTTATACTTTGAGTTGTTGTGTGTGTGTGTTTTAGAGCCTGTTGAGAAACAAGAGAGTGATAATGCATTGGCTCAGAGATTACAGCAGCAGTTAGACCGTGAGGTTGAGAACCAGGCTGTAGTGGATGTGGAGGACGGATGCCTGTTCTTCTGTCAGCTCTGCTACAAAGACCTTTCAGCTATGAGCCATCAGCTGCGCACACAGCACATCAACCGGTAACAAAGTTCATCATCAATGACCAGCTGAAATGTGTGTGAAATGTTATGATGATAATACAGAATGTTCTCTCCCTTCTCCTTGTATTGAGGTGTCTTGATGAACGTGAGAGCAGCACCTCACGTGTTCCAGCTCCTGCTTCTCGTCCGGCTCCTCGTTCACGCATACCCGAATGTCCTATATGCGGGAAGTGCTTTAAGTCTGAAAAGACCCGCTCCACACATTTAAAGCGTTGCTCGGCGAGCATGGGCGTGTCTCCGGCCGAGTTGCTGAAGGCCCTGCAGAGACAGGCGGCCGAACGAGAGAACGGGTAAGTAGTTTAGAACAAAACAGCAGGAACATCTCCAGATCAGTCGATTTCATGCATATGTCTTTCACTTGCTTGTGTCCAGGCAGCAAGCAGTAGGCAGCAGTGACAATTCAGATTCCAGCATGCCTGTGAAGAAGAAAGCCAGAAAAAAAGCACCGGGCATGGATGAAGACACCATGATGGCCCTGGCCCTGTCTCGCTCTCTGCTGGAGCAGGAGAAGGAGCGAGACAGAGACCGAGAGGAGGAGAGACGCATCCAGGCACAGCTGGAGAGCACTAAGCCAGGCGCAGCTCCTGAGGTGGTACAGGGGAGGTCCGGGGCAGGTGAGCTGTGCATAAAGCTTGTGTATACTGCAATTTAAGGTCAAACTGCATGCCTGGATTTTTTTTTTGATCCAAGATTGAACTTTTCATCAGGTTTTGGCTGTTTTTTCCAGTTACTGATTAAAAAGACATTCTTGCTCAGGTAAGAGTCGAGTAAAGAGAAGGAAAGGAGACCCAGCTGCTCCTCCTCCCCTTCTCCTGGTCCAGGACCCACAGGCTGCTCAGAAGCGAATCCAGGAGAGAGTCTCCTCGCTGCTCCTTTTAACCAGACCTCCTACTCCTCCCACCCCCACCCTGTTGCCCTCCGCGCTCTCCACACACACCTTCCTCTGGCTCAAGAGTGCGCTGCCTGGAGGAGGATCGGCTTCATTTTCTGACTTTTACACTGCAGAGCTCGAAGCGTTTATACAGCCTGATATTGGCGTGGAGGTGAGACACGTACCTACACATATTAAGTCAATTAATGGTGGGGTCTCCGTTGTTAGAGAAATGCTTCAGAAAACTGCGTTGGGCCGCCAAACAAAACAAACATGTAGCCAATGAGCAGAAAGGGGCGTGAAAGTGTTCAGTGCGCATGTGTGACATTAGCAGAAAGCGGTTTTAACATTGACATGGAAGATAAAAACTAAGAAAGAAAGCGAAGAAAGGCTTACGATAAGGCAAGAAGTAGGACGTGTTAATATAGGATCAGCTTTCCAGCCCTGGAGAGAACTGAAGGAGCAGGGATGCCTGCGATGGGACGCCGAGGTTGCTTTTTCCTTTTCGATTGGTGATTAACGTTGGTTTTGCTTTGTTTCACAGAACTAATATATCCCATCCTTTGTGTGATTATGCTTGTGTCATTTTTGCTTCTGAGCTGCCTGTGTTATGTATGCATGTGTGGGTGGAGCTATCAATACATGGGTGGGACAAATTTGCGTTAGGGGTGTGTTTGTTTTGGTGATTTCAAATGCTAACATTTGTTTTCAAACAACGGAGACCCCACCTTTAAGTCTTCCACAGGATCCATCACTCCTCAGATTGTCTGGTGTGTTCACTAAACATCTTGAAGAATCCACCTTCCAGTCTCATATCACTGATAGTTTGTGTTTTTTCCACAGAAGAACACATCTCTCTTGTCAGAGGCAACACCAGCAAAACAGAGTCCTGCAGCAGCCTCGGACTTTACTATGGTTCCGGAACAGCTTCTAGATGAATCCGCTGGCCATCGTCCCTCCACCCCGAGCCTGGGCACGCCCGGGACACAGGCCCTGACAGACCTGGTGGATCTGGCTGAGGAAGGCATGACACTCACACAGTACAAATCCACCGGTGAGAATTTATACACATCAAGAGCTCATAAAATTATATGATCCTTTGTGCTGATCTTTCTCTCTCTGCTGTACAGATGCAGAACCTCATCTCAGCGGATTTGGTCCAGAATCTACCGAGACCCCGAGACCTGCCATAAACTCTGTAAGACTTTATCTAGAGTCTTCTTTATCTAATGGTAGACATCCACTGAACAGAATCGCACCACTCGCTAGGATAAACGTTGTGTCTTTGTTTATTGTTCATGTGACTCAGACGAGTGTATCGAGGCTGTGTTCTGATCTGGGCAGCATGGTGAACAACCCTCAGCTCAGTGATGTGCAGCTGCAGGTGGACAGCGGCGACATCTACTATGCTCACTCCTTTATGCTCTACACACGCTGCCCTCTGCTGGCCAGCATGGTAAATGCACTGTTAAGTATAATCTTTACCATCCTCATTCGATCTATTTGGTGTTAATATAAATCACTGTTCTTATTTTTTTTATTATTAAATTTATTTTATTATTAATTTTATTATTAATTATATAATACTTATTTAATGATTAGATTTGCCTAACATGTTTTTAACGTGTTCAGGTCCACGATGCAGGATTTGGAGTGCAGGAGGAAGGCTTTCCACAGGCTCAGAGAGTCTTGTTGAATGATGTGTCCGGTAAAGCAGTGTACATTCTGTTGCAGTTCCTCTACACTGCTGTTTGCCACCTGACACACATCCTGCTGCCAGATGTACTCCAGCTAGCCAGAAGGCCAGTCAACATCATTTGCTTTATTGTGGTCTGTGTTGTCTTTAGACGGACAAAAACTGAGGGAGGCAGAAATAATGTCTAGTCTTCGAAACACGTCTGATCCAGTATAAAGGCAGTTGATGACTTTATCACTTAGCTTGTTTGAACGTGTCTGATCCTTTTTGTGTTCACTGCTTCAGTATAGGGCTGGGCGATAAAATGATAACGATATGTATCACGATAGACACGTGATCGATATCAATAAAAAATGTGTTCGATATTTTTTATTCTTCATCGGAAGAAAACAGAGGTTGCAAAGCGTTTGGTTGCATTAACAAAGGCACTCACTCTCTGGTAACCTAGCAACATATAGGGAGTGACATGCTAACAGCCAATCATGTAACAGTATCATGTTTGGTTGCGCTATATCGTTGTCTCGTGCTGGTCTGCTGGATTCCTCTTCAGTAACCGGCGACTGATGAGCAGAAACTGAGCCGCAGCGAGCGAGGAAATTGTAAATAAAAGAGGAAGTGTCAGTTCGCCAGTATGGCAGTTTTTTGGATATTAAGTCCGACCGTAGTCACACCAATGTCATCTGCAAATTATGCAAGACTAAATTCTCAGGTTTCTCTATGTTTATATTTAACACTTTACACTATTTTATTACACTTTATTAAGCATTTCTTACATTTTCTTTCATTTTGCATCTTAAATGTTAAGAGATAATAGTTAAGTGTTCATTGTGACTTTAGACTTATGTTTACAATATAATTATTTGAGTTTTCCTGGTTGTTGACATTTCTGTCTTAATAACTGAGGGGATTTTGATCAGAGGAAGGTTAAGTTTAAAATAAAAATGTTTAAATATATATTTTTCTCATGGTCCTTATTCTAAATAGGTCATAAAAAATATAAATAATTATCGATATCGACCGATATGAAACACTGATATCGTGATACAGTTTTCAGCCATATCGCCCAGCCCTAGTTCAGTATGTTGTTGTTTTGTGTGTTAGGTTTGGTCTGTCTGAGCTGCAGCAGCAGTGTGAACAGTACACTGGAAATCTAACGGAGGACCCAAGAGAACAGGAAAGGGACACTTCCCTGGGTCATGAGTCCACAGGTGAACCCCAGCAGAGCCTGGTCGATACACCGTTCCTGGATCTTCTGCGCTCTATGTGGGAACATGAGGACGGTGACGAAAAGGCAATCATGGAAGCCTCGAGAGGGACACAGGGTGAGGACCAAGATGGCAGCGGAGACGGAGAGATGGAAGACGATCGAGTCGACGAGGACGAGTTGAATGAGATTTACGAGTTTGCAGCCACTCAAAGGAAACTGGGGGCTGAGCGAGTGGTGACTACTGAGCGTGATGACGAAGAGGAAGGGGCTAATGAGAGAATGAAGGACAACTGCTCTGATGCAGAACAGAGGCAAGAAGGAAAGAAAGATTTCGAAATGGAAGACGTGCACCATAATGGTGAAGTTGATTTGAAACCTGACTCTAACAGAAATGTACACCAAAGCAGAGGTCCGGAAGGCAGCTTAGACCGGAGCTACAACCACCTGTTCTCTGAATCATGGGGAGAATACATAGAGCCGTCTCAGACACAAACTCAACATTTAGACCTGCAGAAAACACCCACTTCACGGCCCACATCTTCAGTCAGCGAAGTGATTGACCTGTCCGTTAGTCCCCCACTGGATTCTGGGGAACCAGCCAGGTTGCTATTTCCTGTGACTGGTGTGTCTCCAGGAGAGTCTCCAGACCTGATTGAAGCAGTTAAACAGACTTCAGTGAGTCCAAAAGCTCACTGCATCTCACAGCTCACATCAGAACTCGGGTCTAAACACCCCTCAGCTCCATCTCTTAGACAAACCCAGCTTGAGGTAACCACTTTACTACACAGTAGCACCAAACCCAAACTCTCCTCTCCCACGCCCAATCGCAGCCAGCCTGAGCTCATTGTCCTTTCCGACTCCAGCGATGACATGGAACCTGACGAAGTTCCTTCACGCTGTGATGCTCCCAGACCACCAATTTTATCTCCATCACGACTCAGTCTACGCTACTCTCAGATTAAATCTAAAGAGGCCACACAGGCCGAACTCTCTCCCAAAAGATCACTCGAGCCTTTCAGTTCTGTGCATCCAGAACCTTCCCTATTGGATCAGGTAGGCAATGAGAATGTACTGGACGGCTCTGCTGAGGTTTCGTGGTTAATTCCAGCCACTCCAGAACGTTCAACCCGCACTAGAACCACGCAGACCTCTAGCAGCATGCGCCGCACTCAGCTCTTCCCCAGATCTCACTCTTCATCCTCCTCTTCCATTTCTGACAGCTCCAAAACTACATCATGCTCAAACTCTTTCAAACCTCACAGAGAACATTCTCAACCGTCTCCAGCTTTCCAGAATCCCACATCCCATTCCAGATTGTCCAAGACTTCACAGAGCAACTCTGTCGATCGAAAGTATCCTAATTCCGCGTCCGCACCCTGCAGCAGCACTCCTCTCCACTCAGACCCTCGTCTACAGCATCTTGACGCTCTTGAATCTCCTTTACTGAGAGACAGTGAGCTGATAACTCACAAAACAGTGAGTCAAGAACGCAGACTTGGATCCTGCCATCTTAGTCCATTGGAGAACTCGCTTTCACCACAACGAAGTTCAAATTCAGAAATGGAATCAAGCAAAAGTCCTGCCAAATCCCAGCACTCTGATAACCCTGGAGATAGCGAAGATCCAGTGACGAGCACTGACGAAAAAGAGCGGGTGGAAACAAGGAAAAGCAAAACAAATAAAGAAGAAGTGATGGAGGAAGAGTTCTCTTTTGTCTTTGATGAGCCGCCCATTGCGTTCAATGACTCATGGGGTTTGGGGGGAGCGGTTGCAGAGCGGGGGCTACACTTTAGTCTGAGGCTGGAGAGTAGCGGAGCCCAAACTAGTTCTCCAGAAGAAAACGGACAGGGTGAGACCGCTTCCCCGCACACATTTTCTCCCCCTGCGCATGGAGCTCAGGAGCACCTGCCAGATTCTGGATCTCCACTTGACCACAGATTGCCAGATGCAGCCATGTGGGACAGCTGGAAAGAGGATGAGGAGGAAGTGGAAGCTCTTCCTCTCTCTCAGAGAGTGGGTTCAATGGCTCTCGCTAAGAGAGTGTCTCAGTTAAGAACGCCAGGTAACAGTCTCGTGTGGCCTGTGATGATGCATTCGTTTAGGCACCCACATTATGACCAATGTTATGTTACCGATAGGGTGGAATATAATTGAATGTATTTCTTTTTTTTTTTATTCAGTCGCTTGCAAGAAGAAGAATCATCATGTTCCACTGGTGCCCATCACGCCCATGCCAAGCTTCTCAGATATGGACACACCCGAGCTTAAGAACAAACTCAACAGGTGAATTTGTTTACACTTTTCTGCCAATCACAATCTTTTCCCCAAGAGTTTATTTTCTGTTTTGTTCAGATAGAAGTATAAGTGGACTTTGACTCTTATTAAGCTTATCACATCTGTCAACATTACAGGAAGTCAAACTCCTGCCTACTTTCTATAACATACAAAATTGTTCACTACCAGCTCTGTGACCTGTATGTCAGCATTCAGTAAATAGAAAAACAAGCAAATGACAATAATGAATATCCTAAAAGTAATAAACAGACAACACATTTTTTACGGCATTGCTATTACACAACCATTTATTTTATTGAGATGGGTAGTTAGACCAGTAACTGTTCTGTATTACACCTTTGTGTGTGCGTTAAGGACGGTTGCCACATTTTCATTACATTTGCCCTACACCAGGTACGGCGTGCGGCCTCTTCCTAAGAAGCAAATGGTGCTGAAGTTGAAGGAAATCCACCAGTACACCCACCAGCTGATGAGTTCCGGCTCTGATGAGGAGACTTCTCCAAGAGCCACACCAGCTGCTTTCAAACAGCCCACAGCGCCCCCTCCTGTCTCTCCCAGGAAACTGCAATTTGGACAAGAGGAGGAGGAGCAGGATGCATTACCTGCATCTCAGGAGTCCAACACCTCCTCCACAGCCGAGTCAGAAAGGTGGAACACACACACACACACACTCACTGACTTACTTACTCGAACACATGAAAACAGCGTGTTCAGATGTGATCATTTGTGTTTAATAGGTATAGTATGACATCTGAGCAACGTGTTTAAATCTATATTAACACTTGCACTACTCAAGATATAACATAAAGGGCCACTTTGCAAGTGACTGCTACCTCAATAAAGAGAATTTGTACTTCATGGACTTATTGCTAGAAGACTTATTGCTTATTTTTATTGACTGCCCCTTTCAACCAAATAAGTCATATTTGACACTGTATTTAAACAGCAGCATGCTTTTCCTTTACTGCAGTAAGATGTTTGTGTGCATCAATTTCTCCAGATCCAACCCGGAGTTGTGTGACTCTGATGACGACAGATCCGACAGCGATGACATCACAGCTTCTCAGGCGGCTGTACGTGAGAAAGACAAACTCCAGGCTGTTCGTTCTTTCATCCTGTCTGACCCGGTGCTGTACAAGCGTGTGCTGCAGTACCAGCCGCTTGCTCTGTGTGAGCTGAAGGCAGGCCTCCGGACAGCAGGTGTCAGGCTGGGCACTGCCAAACTGCTGGACTTCCTGGACTCTCAGTGTATCACTTTTACAACAGCAAAGCAAGGCCATCCGGCACCTTCGCGCAGGAGAGCTCGTGGAGCAGGTAGAGGTAGGAAACGACTAGCGATGGCAGCCGAGTGAGCTGCATGAGAAGAACTACTGGAGGGCCTTCTGGACGAGCTGCATGAGAGGAACTACTGGACAAGTTCCCTAATAAAAACTCTCAGGATTTTTATCAGTGTTACTTTTATGTTTAAATATTTGTTATAAAATTAAAAAGGAAAATATGTCTTAAGATCTCTGAAAATTGTCCGTTGTGTGTGTGCCCTGCGATGGGTTGGCACTCCGTCCAGGGTGTATCCTGACTTGATGCCCGATGATGCCTGAGACTCCCCGTGACCCGAGGTAGTTCGGATAAGCGGTAGAAAATGAATGAATATGTCTTAAGATTTTATCCTTGAATGTATATTTCGTCCTGTTTTCCCCATGAAAATTACTTTAAAATTTAGAAACATTGCAATCTGCACCTTTAAGATACTGGCTATTATGGCCTTTGCCCGTTTCTTGATTTCAGCTGCTTCTCTTTCCAGCCAGCTTCTGAATATTAAACTGCTCCTTTTATATATATTTTTTTTATTACGTCCACTGGTTTGCCCTTCGATCTCAAAGAACGATTCACACAAAGTCTTGAAATACAATTTACTCTTTTTTTTGTTTTCTTTTTTATGCAAAGATCAAAAAGATGTCACATTTTAGCCCACTGTAGCGTTACTTGTGTTACAACTCTGACAATTACAGCAGCAGAATGAAAATCTCATCTCTTTGTTTATTGTTTGTAGTGCAGTCTGGCCTCATGGATGCTGAAAACACCCCCTGGGCTCACCTAGAGTGTCACTCTGGACCCTCACACTCTCCCCTATAACCCACTCCAGTTCCCACAATCCCCCGCTGTACACCCGTCACGATGGGTTTGCAATGGTGGCCAGGAAGCGCTGCGCCCACCACTCCTCCAGATCGATAGGCACAAAGTCTGCAGAGACACACGGAGAGAAACGAGGGGAACAAATCAGGTCATAATCCAAGATACACTAGTGTAATTTCAAATTACAGCAGTTTATACTGTAATCAGAGTTGAACACCAGACAGGAATACACAGAAAAAGAAAAGGTGTAAAGTACAAGCCCGATTTTAGTTAATTTATAATCTACTCGCATTCAAAATCTGGTTTTAAAACTAGATCTCTGAAGCTGGTTTGGGCACTGGAGATGACTGAGGGAGAAATGAAGCAGATGGAAGGAGACCATTATTATCGATACCTTCAGGTTACAGAGATGGTAGATGTTACAAAAGCACAATCTGACAGTCTTTTAAATACTGGTTGCATTTTGGATTACAGGGGAGTCAATGTGTGGTTTAACCATAGCATTTATATACATTTATGACCCCTGTGACGGCGATTATGGGACTCTGTCCAAAAAAAAAAGCTGTGGTTACGTTGGCATAGTGGAGATATTATGTAGGTGAACTTTGACCTGTTGCAGTCTCAAGTCTTGGCCTCTGGACAGTTGGCATGAAGCCGTCTCTTTCCTCTGGGTTTGTGGTAATATTTATGAATTGTCTTGCTAACAGTCAGGTTAACAGCAGGAAAACCAGTGAGCTTGTAGAGATTTAGGAATAAAAGGTTTGTGATTTTTAAAGACATGTTTAGTTTAAACACATTTAGTTTAGGAGATAACTAACTGCTCCTAAAGACTCTGACGTTCAGGCGTTGTGTTAAAGGGTTTTTTTAAGAGTACAACAAAGGGGGCATAAACTTTTTCACTCAACAATAACACGACAATTTTTCAGGTATGTATCAGGTGCATGGTGGCATGGTTTAAATGCTGATCATACACAGCATTCTATTATGTTAGAAGGCTGTATGAACAACAACTTTGTGACATACTCTTCATGCTTGGGTTTGGATTCCTCTCAGCATACTGCACTGGGCCTTCTCCGTTCTCAGGCGGAGCTCCTTCAAGTTTCTGCTCTACCTCTTGCCATGCTGTACGTACAAACACACACACAGCACATATTAAAGTAGGCAATCAAAACGCAAACATTTTAACAGGGGCAGATTACGAAATGCTTACTTTTTATTCCCTCATAAATTACTCGGGGACAAGCAGTTATCAGAAAGCAATCAACAACTGGGTTGTGTATTGCAGCTCGTTGCAAAGCGTAGTTACTAACCGCAACGAAGTCGATCATTTCTTAAACTTTCCGAAGCAATTTCCCAAAACTATATTTAGAAACATCACACACGAATTGTCTCTCACACACTGACCGAGCCGATACTATAGAATATGGCAATGAGTGCATTAACGTAAACCCCGTGATTTGCATTCAAGCTGATTCATCGATTCATTTCCGAAGAGCAACAGCCTCTGACCTCCCAGAATCGATAATTCATAATTATGTACTTCCAGTCGAGTTTAATTATTCAGAGGAACAATAATATCTCAGAGGTGAAAACAGGAGGTGTGGCAGGTAGTTAGAAAAACTCACTTTAATACATGCCTCAGTGTTTCTAAACGTTTAGGTAGGTCTTGTGAAACTGAGCTTAATTATAAATTCCAGGACAGGAACTTTGTACAGTGTTAAACTTAAGGCTTCTACCAACTTATTACCTCGAGTCAAGGTGATGGTTTTGAAATGTCAAGCTTATTAAACTGAAAACAGAGCAGGGATATGGGCAGTGATCTGACAGGTTTTGCTGAGAGTTGCATCAGCCGTTTGGTGGGTCTGTGCCATAGAGATAAGAGATTTGTTAGACTGCTATACTAAGAGGAGACACCAACTCCATGTGGTCTTTGATGACAATCTCCTCATCAATACAACATTTATCAGACTGTGTATTTATAATCACACCCTCCAGTGTCACCAATATGAGGATGAGGTTCCCCTTTGTGTCTGGTTCCTCTCAAGGTTCCTTTACCATCTAAGGGAGTTTTCCTTACCTGGGTCAACTCAGACTTGCTCATTGGGGATAAATACAAACATTTAAATATATCTAATATTAATCTTGAGTTTCTTATTATATTAATCTTTATATTAACCTTTTTTTCAATGTTTATGTTCTGTAAAGCTGCTTTGAGATGACGTCTGGATTGGTTTCAGTTCAATGCACTAAACTAAACCAAGGACTCCTAGTATATGAGCTTCAATCAGTATCGTTTAATTAGAAAGCTTGAGAGTAAACAGACCCTGGTCTAACTTCCATCACCGTCTGACTCTGGCCTCGTTCCCAAATACACAGAAAAATTGTGCAGCCAAAAAGCTTGTCCTCTTACCTTCGTAGACGAACCGCACGTTCTCCTCGTGTGCTGGTGTGAATCCATCAGCCACATCTTCATCCTTTGGCGAGGAAGATCTGAGAAAGCGCTTGGTGTTCAGGCGCTGAAAGACAATTTTAGGGGCAGGCGAGCTACAAAAAGACAAGAGACACAAGAAACCCACGTTTTCTTAATGAACATTTTCTTAACATTTCTTAATGAAATCCACTGTAAGAAGTTTCCATGATTAAATTATATTTTATCCCGAATCTTTAAACAGATTAATAATTTTTTTTGGCCATGACTCCTACCTGAGGAAAGACAAACTGTGTTTAAATAAATAAGTCCCAGAGACCATATACACATGTAACCCTGAATAACTGAAAGGACACAAGGACATCACTCTGTACCAGAAGTCAGGTTTCCCAAGGAGTTTTCTCAGCCTCAGTACTTTTATTATGGGTCAAGGCTTAAATAAACTTTATCATCATGTTCTATCATTTTGAGGTTGTTTTTACTCATAAGAAATGGCACTTTGAAACAGGTTTATGGCTCTGTAAAGTCCACAAACACTAACACATGCTGAGGTACAAGGTCAAACTGGTTCAGTTGAGCATGACACTGTAACTAAGTGAACATAGTTACAGTTGTACAGACGTCTGTGTGTGTGTGCGTGTATGTGTGTATGTATATGTGTGTGTTGTGTGTATGCATGTATGTGTGTGTTGTGTGTATGCATGTATGTGTGTGTTGTGTGTATATATGTGTGTGTATGTATGTGTGTGTGTTGTGTGTATGCATGTATGTGTGTGTATGTATATATATGTGTGTGTATGTATATGTGTGTGTGTGTGTGTGTGTGAGGTTTCTAACTCACTCGGACTCGAGCCAGTGGCTCCGTACAGGCTTCAAGTCAGTGGCTTTACTGTCGATCTGCTGCTGTGTTGGACCTGAAAGAAATAATGAAAGTTAAATAAACAATACAACCGGAAACACGTGGCATTTAAAAAGCACAAGAGACTCGTGTTCATTTCTCACCCGTTCTACGTTGTGTCACTAGTTTGCTCGGGCCTCTGGTAATTGTGTACATCATGCGAGACCTGAGATCCTCTGAAGCACCGCCACACACACGCGCGGTCAGTCTCTCTCTCGCGCGCACAGACGGCAAGGTTGCCCACGAGGTCTGTGCAAGTAATTAGATACCCGGTTTGCGCACGAGCTGAAGATCAGTCGGTTAGGTGTCAGCAGGTATAAAGTAAACGCACGGCGCGGTCGGTCACGCGGCTCAAGGTGAGAGGACAGTGAAGTGCGCGCGCTGCTCGGTGTCCTTGGGCGCCAGTGTTAGAGGTCCCGTGTGATTCCGGTGAACTTCCCTCTCGCAGCAAGGACACTGTTATGAAGTGACACCACACTGTGAATGGGGGTTTACTTACACACACACACACACACACACACACACACAGAGAAGGTCACCTGTGCCTCCACGCTGTCACGTGAGCACACGCCCCCTCTGTAAGGAGGAGCCTCGTGACACGTCACGGGCACGTAACAAATCATCGATTAAAGGATCATACACGTGTTTAATGTTTCTCTGTGGGCGAGACTTACACGGAGCTCCCAGATAAAGTTTTATACTCCACTCTGTAGTGCACTTGTTTAAGGGGACTGAGGGATTGTAGAACCACCCTCAAGATCGGCGTTGCCAGTGTGGTCGTTTTTACCCCTAATAACAGAAGTTACGTTGGTTAGGACGTTTTTGTGTTTTTTTTTTTCTACACTTTTGTATTTTGAGTGTGTGCTTGATTTCATGCGAGTCGTCAGCTCTTTTTGCATCGGATTACACAACACGTTGAATTACACATGTTGAAAAACACGTTTTTTCATAAAAAGGGGCGTTTTTTCTATTTAATAAGGCAGAAGTACCTGTTTCCTGATTTTGTTTGAATTGTAAGACTATTCAAGACATAATCCCATCCCGAGTTTGTTTGTTTTTGTTTGTTTGTTGGCGCTATCGCAAATATCTGGCAAGCCATCACTGCACGCGTAGGTCAGTAGGTGAAAGGTCTCGAAGCTTTATTAGGACAATTACTGCCGCATCTGTAAAACTTCTAGTAGAATATTGCGTGCATTTTTTTTAAACCCCATGTAAGCAACCGTCATTGACGTGAACCCCTCTAGAGTACTGCGTAAATCCTGCGCAGACATGAGCAGCTCCAACGCTCGTTGATTACACAAGCAGTCTCAAACACAAGATCAACTCTTTAACCAGTTTATTGATCATTTACAGTAAACAACATGCTCTGAATCATTCATGTTACACTCGTTTTTTAAATATGTCATTAATATGAAGATGCAATTAAGTACTGAACTGTTACCCCGTGTGTTCATCAACAATCTGTGTGTACATCAACAATCTGTGTGTACATCAACAATCTCAGTGTACATCAACAATCTGTGTGTTCTTCAACAATCTCTGTGTACATCAACAATCTGTGTGTACATCAACAATCTGTGTGTTCTTCAACAATCTCTGTGTACATCAACAATCTGTGTGTTCTTCAACAATCTCTGTGTACATCAACAATCTGTGTGTTCTTCAACAATCTCTGTGTACATCAACAATCTGTGTGTACATCAACAATCTGTGTTCTTCAACAATCTCTGTGTTCTTCAACAATCTCTGTGTACATCAACAATCTCTGTGTACATCAACAATCTGTGTTCATCAACAATCTGTGTGTTCTTCAACAATCTCTGTGTACATCAACAATCTGTGTGTTCAATCATCAACAGTGTGTTAAATCAACAATCAACAACTCTTCTTCATTTATTCTTTGAATTCATCAAAGATCATCATAGATCAAGCACAAATGCCAAATGGTTTATAAAGTAAACATGCACCGATTTACCCGTTTCTGTGAAATCTTTAAATTGGCTCTTTTGGAAATTAAAAAAAGTGTAGTGTCAAGGTTTTATCTAGCTAATGACAAATTAGTGTTTAGTGATAGTTTGTTGCTTTAGTTTGCTCCCTAGTTGGACTTCTGAATTAAATGACTACACAGATTCTAATGAACCTTTTAGTCAGGTTCAACAATTGAACTGAGCTTCTGTGTCGTAAATGTTTGACCCTTCTTTAACTAATAGCGCCTCAGAGTCATTTTGTTTGATTTTTGGTTTGTAAGACTTTGCGTTTCAGGACTCAGAGACTTCTTAACTCCCAGTAGCTGCTGACACATTATTATCAGACAATTGTATATTGTGGGATCAGTGCTACTGATGAAAGTAGTCAGATAGTGAGAATTGACTTATTTTTAGTTAAAATTGCTTAATACTCGTAATGAAGACCAAACACACTGCACACATAGTCTGTAAGAGGGAAGACTGGATTCTGGGGGTGAGCATGTTATCTTTCACAGACACTCAGATACTTTTACTGTTATCTACAAACGGCCTGATCTAATCTTCTAGTGAAAACAATAACAACTTTCATTTCTGTGGACGGATTTTTACCTAGCATGAATTTTACAAATATAATACGCTGATGCAATAAGACCCTAAATCGTGAGCCAAAAACCTAAACTTTGTCATTTATTTTTATATCTATCATATATAATCACCTGAGTAATGTACATTGAAACAGAGCAAAATTTTCCGTCTTAGAAAGTAATTGTGTGTTAATTACAGGGTGTCTATCATACCATCGTTCAGAAATGACAACAGATACAGTACGTTCAGTGCCTTAAACACACTATGGCATAGTTTAAAGGATTAACTGAGGTTTTGTGTGTGTGTGTGTGTGTGTGTGTGTATGTGTGTGTGGGTGTGGGTGGGTGTGAGCGTAATCTTTTCCTCACAGAGAAAACCAACAAGTGTGTAACACAGCAGGTGACTTGCTGTCATAGGAAACAACAACCAATTTGCATATAATGGCACACCCAGTGTCAGTGTTTTTTAAGCCTCTTAAACAAGTTAGATACAAGTCAACTCCTGTTCTCCCCTTACGTGAAAGCAGCTGTAAACAGACACTTCTTCACCAGCTTCTGTTTTTACTTCACTTGAAAATCACAGCAGCATGTCACGGGAAACGTAAAGACTCCTGTCCTGACTGTAAGAAAACAAAAACCCGCATTCCATCTATTATTACACATTTAGGCTTAGATTACTTGCAGCCTTCACTGTGCTAAGGAGCTGTTACTATAGCGACAATGAGTTGTCAGGACAAACGTGTTAATATGAACCTATACACACACATACTTAACATTTGCTGGTTCTTTAGAATAGAATTCCCAGCACCTACTAGAAGAAAACAAACCTATATTCTGGAAAATGTGGTATTCCGAAAAATGACCAACTTGTAAATCACAACAATTTATTCATTTATTCAACTAATGAACATGGTGTTAAGAAGAACTAATAATAATTTAAGGCCAAATGCTCTGTGCATTTGCTTTGGAAGTGTGTGTGTGTGTGTGTGTGTGTGTGTGTGTGTGTGTGTGTGTGTGTGCGTGCATTAGTGAGTGTGTGTGTGTGTGTGTGTATGAGTGTGAGTGTGTGTGTGAGAGTGTGTGTGTGTGTGTGTGTGTGAGAGAGAGTGTGTGTGTGAGAGAGAGTGTGTGTGTGAGTGAGAGAGTGTGTGCGTGCATTAATGAGTGTGTGTGTGAGAGAGAGAGAGAGAGAGTGTGTGTGTGTGTGTGAGAGAGAGTGTGTGTGAGAGAGAGAGTGTGTGTGTGTGTGTGTGTGTGAGAGAGAGAGTGTGTGCGTTTGTGAGAGTGTGTGTGTGTGTGAGAGAGAGAGAGTGTGTGTGTGTGAGAGAGAGTTTGTGTGTGTGTGTGTGTGTGTGTGTGTGTGTGTGAGAGAGAGAGAGTGTGTGTGCACGTTAGTGTCAGTAATGTGGCTCACAGTCTTCTGTCAGACTGTCTGTGATGTAGTTGATGTTCAGTTGTTGCTGGTAGAAGTTCTTCTCCACGGCCGTGTTCACTGTCCAGGCCACGACATCAACGCCACGCTCGGCCCAGTACTGCACCGTGTCCCTAACACACAAACACACATAGAAAACATGACATACAATCGGTCTATTAATACTGCACCTTTACATGGCACATCAGTAACTAACCCTGAGCTGAGAGGAGGGGAGACTAGTGGTGGTGGGCACGATCTGGCAAAATTTATTTTACAATTAAAGTCCTCCTAAACAAGTGACAGCAACTGAAGTGTGGAAAAAAAAAAGAAAACCAAAACTTTTTGTGAATCTGTGAAATTAGAGGTGCAAAGATACATGATAAAGTATTAATACTGAACATCAACCATTTCACTGCACAGCCCACTAGGAAGGGTGTACGCTATATTCATTCATTCATTCATTTTCTACCACGTATCCGAACTTCTCGGGTCACGGGTAGCCTCAGGTGTCATTGGGCATCGAGGCAGGATACACCCTGGACGGAGTGCCAACCCATCACAGGGCACACACACACACACACACTCATTCACTCACACACTCAAACACTACGGACAATTTTCCAGAGATGCCAATCAATCTACCATGCATGTCTTTGGACCAGGGGAGGAAACCGGAGTACCCTGAGGAAAACCCCGAGGCACGGGGAGAACATGCAAACTCCACACACACAAGGCGGAGACGTTAATCGTCCCCCAACCCTGGAGGTGTGAGGCGAACGTGCTAACCACTAAGCCACCGTGCCCCCCTGTGTACGCTATATTGCCAACATATTATACCCTTCGAAAATAGGAAAGAAAGTTTAAAGAAAGCTGTTTGAGATTGTGCCTGACCTTAAAAAACTGTGAATGTTACTGTAAAATTGTTACAAGAAAAAAAATCTCAAACATAATCATGTTATATAACCAGGTAAAAAAATTGCCCCATTTTTCTGCACTCACATGGAGATGTAGTTCTTCTGCAGCAGGAAAGCAGACACGCCACAGAGTTTACACAGCAGGTGATGATGCGCCCAGTCCAGTAACACATCCAGTACCTGCATCCAGCGCTGCTTCCAAGCCGATGAGAATCGCGGTGAACCGTCACCGAAGTGACTCAGGCTCCACGGCCGGTGCGTCAGAGCGGTCACGACATCTGGATCGGCCTGCCTCATCTAGAGAAGGACAAACACACACACATGCTGTACTGTACGCCATGGAAGACGCTCGGATTGTTCTAATCTTGTGAGTTACTGTGAGAGTGTGGCTTATCCAGATGTTTCTACCTGGAAGCCAGGCTCCTATACATCACCACAAAGGCACAGAGGGTAAAAATCAGCAGTTACATAGAGCTGTTTGGTAGAAAAGTTACCCTGTAGATGACTTTAGGCTCGAATGAACACACCATGCTGGAGTTATAGAGCACCGGGTGTTTTACATAGAGCTGCTTCAAGGCTGCTGCGGCCTGCGGGGAGAAAAGAAGACAAGCCAGTTTTCAGTCACTACTGCTTGTAATACATCTCAATTACTTTCCAAGTTCTAATCAGCTACATAACTTGGTGGATCTTGCTAGTTTCTTAACATGAATATAATTAAGAGGTTAATCGTAAGGCTTGAGGATTTCTCTTGACTGCTGGGATGATGATGATGTGTAGAGAAGATTCATATGAAGCAAAATAACACACTCGCCGTGTCCGGCTTTTTAATCAGTCAGAGTCTCTCCTATGGCCCTACCTCGTCTGGGTGACCTTTGACATCGAAGTAGATGATCAGCTGGTGTTTAATGCATTCCTCCACCGCTTCCTGCAGAGTCGGAACCTTCTCGCCACGGAAACGGTCGCTGCAGGAAGTATGGAAAAAAAATAAACATGCAGATGGTTATGTTTGTCTGAGGTTAGTCAACAGTCTTAGGTCCTGGGTCAGCGCACAAAAGTATTATTAACTCCACGTTTTAGTAGCAACGCTGAAAAGCATATATTTGGACAGCGGTTGCTTTTCAGTGTTGCAGGACTTCAACACAGTGATGAAATGCAGTGTAGCAGAGAATTACATCCTGTTCTAATATGAAATCAGTAATAAAAGCAATCCCCTGATGATAAGTATCTAACTCTTCTCTCTGTCCCCTACCTGAGTCTGTGTTTGGCAGCGGCGTCCAATTTGACAATGTCTGAGAAGCGCAGCTTGCTCAGTGGTCCTGATCCATTGGTGGTCCGGTCCACGGTATCATCATGCATCAGGATGGCAACACCATCTGCTGTGAATTCCAAATCCAGCTCCACTCCTGTCGCTCCGTTCGCACTGGCCTGGGCAGAAACATCAGGGAAGGCACAGGACTTCCATATGGTTTTTCTTTTTTTTCCCCCACTACTAATTCTGTAAAAACAATTGTGATTTAAAAACCAGGAAAATGGGAAATCCACCATAGCCTTGTTTTTTTGAAAAATTAATGTTGAACTCAGCGGTCTAAACATAACACAGTTCCAATTTGTGACCGAACACAACAATGTGTGTAAGGATCCGATGCCACCCTGACCAGGAAAAAGCACTTCCTGAAGATGAATGAATAAAATTCTCTGTGCAGGAAACTGTGTTCAGTCGCTTTGTGCTCATGTTTTATGTGTTCATGGCGCTCGCTTTGTACTCAGGTGCATTGTTATGCTACAACATACTGTACAAAGACATCAAAGACATGCGAAAAGCGACATATGGGTGTGAAAGTCAGTGCTTTTAGTAAATGGGCGTTAAATGACGATATATGGGCGTTCTTAAATGACACATTCATACATTCATACATAAAATGCTAAAAAGAAAAAAGTGTATGTAGATGAAAAGCAAAGGCGGTGCAAGAGAACAGAGGTCCTGAGGACACATCAGTTTATTTATAGGGGAAGCTGAGCCATTATGCAAACCTAGGTTTTTTTTTTAATATTATGAAATTAAAGAAGCACTCAGATTACAAAATAATAATTCTGCATAGATATTAACTGAACTAATGACACCTAGAGCACTGGGGTTATAATTATCAGATGCTACCTAATAGTTACCAGTTACTGTTTTGTGTCTCAAACCACCGGGACAGTGCAACTTAAATGTTTATCATTTTATGAAATTAAAGAAGCAGTCAAAAAACTAAATAAAACAATCTTCTATCGATTCTGCATATATACATAAAGTTACCTATAGCACTGAGTAGTTACCATAAAACACCAGGTAATATTAGAAGTCTCAGATCAGGACAATGATTTATCAGTGATGCGTTCAGCATCCAGGGCCTTTTTATGTACTAATAGATCTGTTTATATTCTAATTTTCACAAGAAGCAAAATCTGAATTTGAATTATTAATAAGGTCGTTGATTTGGCACCAGAAACCGATCCATTGTTAAAAATGACATGTGATGATATCACGCCTATGTCACGTGATTAATTAGAAGCCTTTATAGTCTTTATAGTGTCGCTTTAATAAAAAGGTGTTTGGGATGCTATGGAATGCTTTGTTCTGTCTTTGAAACACATGCGTGCGCCTCCTGGTGCCGCCTATGACGCAAAGGAAGTTTTCCTTCTTGTATAAAATCACATAGAGGACTGATGTCCACATGTTGAAAATGATTAGCGGTTATATTAAACTCACCGCCCTTATTGCTGCTATGGTGTTCTCAGGTGCGTCGTGCGCACCGGCCCGGTGAGCGACCACAGACACCGCGCCGTGCGCGAGCCTCCCGGGACGCAGCACCTGTCGGGATCGGCTCGAGGGGACTTGTGGGAAACGGAACACCAACAGAAAGAGGTAGAGAATAGCGGTGAGGCCGATGGAGCACACTGTGCTCCTGGTGACGAGCAACACGAGCACAAACAGAGCCGAAAAGCAGGTCGCACCGTCTCCTAACTGCAGCATCTTCTACACATTCGAGGCAGAAACATAAAAAACTCTCCGAGGTCAAATATATACCTTCAGGACCAAGGTCTGACTTTATTCTGGCTTTGATGCCGTTTGTTGAACGGAAACTGCACATGAAGCCATTTTCACCTCCTTTTGTGGTGCTGTCAAAACCAGCCTACGGAAGCTGTCTGGCTGAGCAGTGCGCATGCACACGCGTGCGCGCACACACACACACACACACACACACACACACACACACACACACACACACACACACACACACACACACACACACACACACACACACACACACACAAATGGTTCCTCGCTCCCCAGAAGTGCTCACTTCAAGGACACACCTACACACTATGTAGTGCACTGTACTGGTCCATGCCAACTGTGAAACTGAATAAATATCCTATATTTTACTATTAATAATGCAGGGGTCATAAAAGGGCAGTGCATTGTTATATTTTTATATTACTATATTTCGAGATAACGAGAAAATTAGACAAAACAAGAAAGAAAACAGAATCAGAATTAGAATCAGGTATATTGGCCAAGGAATTTGGTTCCAGCTGTTTGTGACTCTCAAAAGTACAGACATAAATAACCTCTTAGGACTTCCATATGATGATGATTATGATAATCATGATGATGATGATGATAATAAAATATCATATGTTCAATCTGTGTGTGTTTTACAATTATTTTTTTTCTTCAGAAGGATTATTTATTAATAACATTAAATCAATCTTATTTGCTAAATATATGTATTTAGAGTGCATAAATACATTTTTTTTTTTGCGAACACACTTTTATTTTGAAATTAAATTTAGGAGCTTTTATTTTGAAGACGGCGTCACGCAGTGTTTCACCTTGCTGCAGAAATGGTGAGTGATTAGCAAGCAGTTTATTTCATGTAAAATCTAAAACTGCTGAAAATCAAACCTTTAGGTGATTCCCAAACGTGCCGAGAGCTTTTGTTAAACTATTAGCGCTGAAATAAACCCCTACAGATAGATACAGGGTAAAAACTACAGTACAGCTTTAGGTCATGAGCAGAAGGCTGTGTGTCGTGCTGTTATAGATAAATAATCAGCAGCAGGGTGACGTGTGTGTATTCTTAGCCGAATCTTTAGCCAAAGTGTTTTATTTCTTTAATAGAAAAGATATAATAGAAACTCTCTCTCTCGCTCACTCTCTCTTTCTCTGTCTCTCTCGCTCACTCTGTCTGTCTGTCTGTCTGTCTGTCTCTCTCACTCTCTTTCTGTCTCTCTCACAGACATACATGTTACCTCCATTTGATCATTTTATTAATAATTTTTTATTAACAATATATATATATATATATATAATATTATAATATTATAATGACATGAAATGATAAAACACTAAACAAGGTTATTATATTTGGTAGCCCAGTTTTGGTTTTGAAACCTTACCTGCTGATAGTCTCACTATTATTTACTGTCTTTTCAAGCTGAGGTCACCATGTCTTATCCGTGTGACCCTGTCTCTGGTGGCACCTGGTATCCGATGCCGCCGTCCATCTTTGAGCGTCCAGAAGCTCTTCTTCCGTTCTTACACACAGACGTGGACAAAAGTACGGAATCCGTGGACGTGTTCTCCAGCAAAATGGCCGTGGCTTCATTCATTGCAGCACCGAGCTGCAATTCCCTGCTCAGACCTGGCGTCACAAAAGTACACTTTAATTTATGCTTTCCCAGCCATCCGAGTATTGCGTGCGCTCTCCAGGCTCAAACTTGCTCAAACCGGCATCACTGGCATCCTTTTACCAGCAGTTTATTATTTCTACCTTCAGGGTCAGGTGTCCTTCAGTCTTCTAAGCTACACCTCAGGCATTGCTGCCTTCGCCGCCATCATGCTCTACATCATAAGCCATTACATCCAGCGAGTGGTCGGCATGATGTACCTGGACCACACACACACCACGTTAAAAGTGGCCCGTCTGTCTTTCTGGGGCCACCGGAGGGACATGTATGTGCCCGTGTCAGACGTAATGACTCTGGGAGACACAGGAGACTCACCAGGTGAAGCTATATTAAGGCTGAAGCGCTACAGCTGCTCGGACACACTGTATTTCTCCACCAGGATGGGGCGCGTGATGGATAAAAACGCGTTTGAGAAAGTGTTTGGGACTTTGTCTTGATAGACTGTCGTGTGATTTAATGATGTTTGAAATCATCATGCGTCCAGACTTACAATAAAGTTTTATTCACAGCCACACTGATATGTACAAAGTTCTTTTGTGCTCCTAAACGGTGCATTACTTCTCTTTGTAACTGTCTTTACCTGACAGCTCTGAAGTGTCTCACCAACATCCCCCAGTTTATTCCCCTCATATGAATAGTCTGTTTTCTTCAAACTTCATATGAGCTTACTAAGGTCACTGAGCTAAAGACAAATTAAACGGCAGAATGATTTTATTGGTTGTTGGTACCAGATAAATATGACAGAAACTGCTGATCTTTTTAGTTTACACAGAATGGTGCATTATTTAGTTTGTTCAGAGATTATTTTTTACTCACCAGGGTTGTAAAAGAGTGATTGTGTTATTCTAGTCTTCCACACATAGTGAATATAACTGGCCTTTTCATTAACCTTACCATGCCTTTCTCATTAGCAAGGCATTTTGCTGCCATTTTTTAGTACAGTGCTGTACAAACACTAGCGAGCCGTTGTGTGTGAAATTCCTGGAAGATCTGCACTTTCTAAAATGCTTAAACCAGCCCATCTGCCACTAACATCCATGCCACGATCAAGCCACAAATATCAGGCACAGCTTTTTACATTCTGATGGTTGACGTGAACATTATCTGAATGTCTCCTAAACAATTTGAAGATACACCTCTCTCTCTCTCTCTCTCTCTCTCTCTCTCTCTCTCTGACATACCTGTTACCTCCGTTTGAAGTGTATGAGTTTTAAAATGTATTAGGTTTTTACAAGAGAAATATTTAAACATTTTAATCATATAAATAGGTTTGTGTTTATTTAAGTGAAGATGTCTTTCAACGCAGTTGGTTCTGTTTAACATGAGAAATAAAACAAAAAGCTGTGTTTTGTTTCACACTTTTAGTCTAGAAACTTGAATTTTAATAAGCAGTTTAATAAAATACCATATTTACTGAACAGAAATAAAACCCCTGAATCAGCTGCTGTGTGTTCAGGATCAGTGTTTGATAGAGATGTAGATGGACTCTGAATGAGGAGAGTAAAATCCACACTCACACACTGGAGGAGAGAGGAGACTGTCATGGCCTTCAACAGCACAGCTGTAACTGACCACACCACCGACTGCAGCTACAGAGCAGGAGGCAGATTTACACTCAGACACACGCTGTCCGTTCTTGTACCAGATGTAAGTGGGTTTGTTAGACAGAGTGCAGGTGGTGATGCAACTCAGATCGATTTGTCCTCTACCCGAGTCTGATATAACCATCAGATCTGCAAACAATAAACTGGGTTTGTGGTCAATCTTATCAAGGAAATGTACTGCTAAGATATTCCTGTAGGTCACTAGCATATTTCACTTTAGTTGCTTTATGTACCAGGTGGCTGTTGTGACAAGTTGGTTGATAAGGTATGTATTCCAGGGTTTTGCTAGTATGTTGCTTGTTGGTCAATATGATATTTCAGGTGCTTTCTATTGTGGTGCTACAGATATTTCAGATAGTTCCTTAATTTTGATCTTTTCCAAAAACACTTTGACTACTCATATACTCCTGTATCTCAAATGAATAAGAGTATGGTGTGTCTGAGGAGTCTGAGTAAGAAAGTTCCATTCATCACACCTGTATGTTTGTTCTAAAGTTTAAAAAAATGTAGATTTCATTGCAACATAAGTCAAATAAGTGAAATTTTTAAAATGTGTACAATAAACTGTCAGTAGAGCCTGAAACACATTGAGGATAAATCCATTCAGTATAAAAGAACAATATTAAAGTTACTCATCACCATTTTCACACAATATCATCTCACAATTATATTACTCTTCAAATTAATTTTATTTGTCACATACACAACCAAACACAGTAAGATGTTGTGAAATGCTTTTCCGTGTCAGCGATACGGGGATAAAAACAGACCCAGGATAGCGACACGTTTAATATACACATGACAATTAACGCGTGTTGAATAGGTGTGCAGAGGCGGGGAGGAGGAGACAAGGGCGGGGCAGGTGCGGGGAGGAGGAGACAAGGGCGGGGTGGAGGCGGGGAGGAGGAGACAAGGGCGGGGCAGGTGCGGGGAGGAGGAGACAAGGGCGGAGCAGACACGTGACACAGAACATAAACAAACGCACATGGCCAAAAGTCCGGGCTAGATCCTGACATTCCGTATGTAAAACTAGAAAAAAAAGTTACCTGTACAAGAAAAGGGAATGTATATAACACTATAAATAAATAAATGTGAATATTGATCTGTGATGTGTGTAACTGTGTGTGATATTCGTAATTATGTGCTGTTCCGAAAATCTGGCTGAGACATTCGGTGTTTTCCAGAAAAGACCAAGATCTCGTCTTATGTGTTGTCACGGCTGAAGGCCCGACTGGTCTGATGGAAGAAGCTCCTCCTCAGGATCTCTGTATTGGTCTTTATTTAGAGGAAGCACTTCACTGACCACAACAGAGTAATTAGTTCATCTTCCTGCAGGGAGACGCTGAATATCTCCGTCAACACTGGTGATAGCTGGTCAGTGCCATCTGCTGCTATTGCCTTCCAGATGTTTACTTTAATGAAAGACTTTTTCGTGTCGTGTTTCCAAATGACGAAGCGTTTCTCACTCCTGCTCTCTCTGTACTCCTGCTTCCGTTAACACCTTTAGCGCTATTAGATAAAGTCTTGAAGTAAGCGTAAAATGTCTGCGTGTATTTTCCGTTCGTGTTCTCATTCCCTAAATCCTGTTGGAACTGTGACTGTGTGACTTTAGTTTCCTTCAGTATCTCTGCTGCGATTGCTTCACAGCTCAGAGCACGGTGTAGGACGCAGGACGCGAGGCTCACGTTGTAGCCCGAGGCCATAAATTTTATTGCAAACTATTGCACAGGCCCCATCACTCAAAATATTTTCTAATGTCTAATGTAATATACTATGCATTACAGAAATATAATAATAAACACCATCATTGATGAAATAATTTAGCCTCATCTCAAATGAGGCTTTAGGCCAGGGGCGCTTCTATGTAGTGCCAGTTGATGGAGCCTGTTTTGACCCGTTGTTCCCCTGAGCCAGGTGTGGAGGCGACGTAATGCACTGAATGACCGTTCACAGCTATATAAAATACCTTCTATAACTGTCTTTGCGGCTTTCCGCCCATTAACGTTATAGATAAACGTCTCCAGCTCTGACTGACTCTGTGCTTCTCCGGTCTAATAAAGCTGACTGCTGATGACGCACTTTTGAAAGACTACAACGCAACGCACGCGTAAAAGCAAAGTAAAAAAAAATCGCTCTTAGATCAAACTGATAAATAATTTCCGTTCCTATCGACGACATGTCCTGCATTTTAACGTAATTTTGATTCTTTTATTTTTGAAAGTAAAAATTATACTTATAGTTTTAGGGTGGCTGAGATCACAGACAGGGGGCCTGGAGCCACCCTAAAGAAGGTCTAGAACCGCCCCTGCTGTGATGTCAGTTGAAAGAGATGTCTTTAATTCCATAGATCAGGACAAACCTATTGACCGTTTTTCCTCCATGAAATATAGGAAATACAGCTTAATAATACCATCTAAAAATTACCGCAAAGTAATTCACAAATCCAGGGAATTTGGTACTCATGAGGTTGTACATTTTTATGCTATTTGTGATCAAATTGTTTGCAAGGTTGTGTTTTGTGTCTGTTACTCCCACAAAAGCATGTTTTTCAAATGAAAACATATTTCTATAAGCCCACCATAGTAGTATTCATTATTTAATTGGAGACATTTCTTTTAAAATGTAAGTATTGTGGGAATGTATTTTATATCATCCCACAAGTAAAAGTTTGTTGGAGGAGGTACAGTTATAAAAAGTTGTACTACTACTGCATGTTTCTGCTATAGTAGTGAACATAATGTACAGAGATTTGTGTGTGGCTATAGTATATATACACAGTACTGTGTTGACATTTTAAAAAAAATCAGTTATACCAATACCAGTGAAATGTCACTATTCTTATTACCAGAGTTAATAGGCTTACTGTTGTAAAAAATGACATTATTTACAGTTAATTTATTTCCTGTCCAGTGTCACCCAATTGAGGATGGGTTCCCTTCCAAGTCTGGTTACTCTCAAGGTTTTTTCCTCATATCATCTAAGGGAGGTTTTTTGCTTGCCACAGTCGTTTCTGGCTTACTCATTAGGGATAGATATGAGATATATTGTATTTTAAATGTATTTGTATGTATTCATGACATAATGCACGTCTCAACTTCTGCGTCTTTATTTCTGGAGTCGTGAAGAAGCTCATAACTTCTTACGAGTGCAGTACGAGTGAAGGAGGAACAGGCTGATTAAGACTGATTAATATTCACTAAAAGAGTAAGATTTATTTTATATTTATAAGGATAATTTTGGTGTGAATTCTACACGTGGTGGATCTTCGAGTGTCGTCTGTCTGAAGGCTGATGTCACCATGTTTTATAGAATGTCGAGAAATATTATAGTAACAACAATCCTCTTGTTACTGACAGGTAAACTTCAAATATTTCCGCTCTACTGTTTTACTGTGATGTTGTGTCTCTACTGCAACAGTTCAGAAAAAGCTCTCCACATTTGGAAGTGTTTTATAAATCTGACACGTTTTGGGTGCAGACAAGACAATTTGTAGGATGTTGGAGATTAAAACACAAGAGTTATGGAGTAAGAAAGTAAATGTTTATTATTACAAATGGTTTTAAACCATAAATATCTAAAATAATTATTATTTTTTAAATATTACATTGTTATTCATCTGATAAATTATTTATATATTAATGTCCTGCACCTTTCTTTTTCTAAAAATTCTAAAGTAAATTCTGAAAACCAGAATGAAGTTCATGGGCTTTTCCGCACCAATGTTTATTTTTATTGTTGTTTCCACACGTCCTCATTTCACAGTGTGTGACTTAGAACAGCAACAGCAGCAGTTAACACTGTGCTTACTGTCTTGCTGGTCAGTGCAAGAGTTATTACTTTATGTTCTTAAATCAATTTACTTTGTGCTTCTGGTGTCTGTGTGTCTGTATGTGTCTGTGTTTGTGTCTCTGTGTCTGTCTGTGTCTGTGTATGTGTTTGTATGTGTGTGTGTGTGTGTGTGTGTGTGTGTGTGTGTGTGTGTGTGTATTCCAGGAGTTCAGGCTCAGCACAGTGTAACTCCTTGCTCTCAGAGTCTCTGTGCTGTTATTGGGTCTACAGTAAATATCCCCAGTACATTTACACCTCATCACTCCAGAATCGCAGAGAGACAGTGGTATCGAGTCAAGAGCCCTGAAGGAGAACCACAAGACCTGAGAAAAGATCCAGAATATTCAGGACGTGTTTATGTAAACACAGAGGATTCTGACTATCTACTGACAGTGAGGAATTTGAGAGTGAGTGACTCTGGAGTTTATATCTTTAGTTTTAAAAAATGGGACAGTGACTGGATATCAGATTCATCTGGAGTTCAACTGAATGTTACAGGTAACACACACACACACACACACACACACACACACACACACACACACACACACACACACACACACACACATGCACACACACACTTTATTGTGTAATATGTAGTATGTATTTACAGTGATTTGGTCCATAATTGTGTGTAGACTTGCAGGTGAAGGTGGATCCTAACACTGTAGGACAGAGAGAAGTGAAAGTGACCTGTAGCTCCACCTGCAAACTCAACACACGCCGTTTCTACTGGTACTGGAATGGCCATAATCTCAGATTATTCACAGATGACGCCTCCATTGTTCTTGACTCCACCAGTCGGTCTGATGAAGGCAGCTACTCCTGTAAGGTTTATGAGAGTGAACACCAGTCTCCTCCAGTGTGTAAGTGTCAGAGTAAATCTGTCCTTCAGCATCCAACTGAAACCAGTAGCTCATATTACTGTCATTAAAACATCATCATTTGTTCATAGCATTGTTTCTGATAAAGGGGACTTAATTTTATTATTTTTTAATGTTTAATAATTAGTGATGTGATTGTGTGTATCATTTAGGACTTTAATTAATGAGTTACAAATAATTAAATAATATTACAGTTGATAATGATGGGGAACTTGCAATTTAGACTGAACTGCCCTCATTCCCCACCAGTACGTGTAATGGGAAACTGTCTGATCGGCTCAGAGCGAGAAATATTACAAAGTTAATACTTCCACAGCTGATTCACTATTCATACAGGGTTAAGATGAATGTAGTTTATTTATTAAATCTGCATGTGATGTTGCCTCCGTGGTCACCGGTGATAAAATCCTACATGTAGTGAAAACACTGTGTTAATAGTACAGTAACAGGATCGACAGCTTAACACAGTAAATTCATGAAACACAAGACACTTTCATTTAAACACTGATGAGACTTTATTACACTATTCTAATACACAGAACTAAACTAACACATAAACACACACAAAGGTCAACACAGAAGGATTTAGAACAGAGATGGGAATGAAATTAATGTTAGAAATGAATTCACGTTTCTAGTAACGTATGGTAGATCTCACACCATGAACTGAACAAACCATCATATCAGTTTAAGCTTCTTTTAGTTCTTGAGTAGGGCTTTAAACCTTGTGTTTAAGAGCACTAGTTCACAGAGAATCTAGAGGTCCTGTACTTGTGTTTGTGTGGTGTGTTTGGACGAGGAAATCCTTCATTAATTCCTTTGACTTGTCGGTGGTTGGCTTTTCAGTAGCGTTTCAGGAGACCACTGAGGATGGTGAATGACGTGAAAGTGCTTGAAGAATGATGATGTGGTTCATGGCAGTGCAAAAGCCTGGAGTCTGAGTCTTTGTGTGAACTTGTGTTGATGTGGAGTCTTGATTTCAGATTCTATGTGATCTTCTTTCTGATCTTTTTTCTACATTCAAATGAGTAAATCAGAGAGTCATATCACACTCATTTAACTAATTTAACTGAGACATAAATGCACTTGAAGGGCTGAACAAATGACCTTGCAGCCTGCAAATTGAACATCTGTACTTTATACTGTTCTGATGTGTTTGTTTAAAGAGGAGTTTTGTGGATTGTATGAATAGTGGTGAGAGCATGGGTAACTTTGTGTTCCCATAAGAATGAACAAAGGGTGAGGAGTCTTGGGTTCTATCTCTTGGGTTCTGTCTGTTCTTGACCAGTGACATGAATCAGTAGGTTTGGTAAAGATTTCCTTGTGCCGAGAGGGTCTTCCCTTGGTCAGAGTTGCTCTCACACTCTCCCAGATGTTCACAGGACAGATGAAGTTAGATTGCTATCAGTACAATCTATCAGTAATTACATTTACATTTACAGAATTTGGCAGACGCCCTTATCGTACCTTCATTCATTCATTTTCTACCACTTATCCGAACTTCTCGGGTCACGGGGAGCCTGTGCCTCAGGTGTCTCAGGTGTCATCGGGCATCAAGGCAGGATACACCCTGGACGGAGTGCCAACCCATCGCAGGGCAAACACTCACTCTCATTCACTCACACACTCACACACTACGGACAATTTTTCCAGAGATGCCAATCAACCTACCATGCATGTCTTTGGAACGGGGGAGGAAACCCGAGTAGCGACGTACATGAGTGCTTAAATCTCCACCATTGGATACATTAATGCTGGCTCACTAGGATACATACTTAAGATACCATGAGTTTAAAACATTGTGCAAGTTACAAAGTGTCAAAAGTGTAGTTTTTAAAAAAAAATAAATGCAAAAGATAGGGAAAGAAGTGCTAGTTGAAGTGTTTCCTGAATAAGTAGGTCTTCAATCGCTGTTTGAAAATAGCCAGTGACTCAGCTGTCCCGACCTCTAGGGCAAGTTCGTTCCACCACCTTGGGGCCAGAACAGAGAAGAGTCTTGTAGAATACTTGCCTCTTACCCTGTGAGATGGTGGAACCCATCAAGCAGTGCTGGTAGATCGGAGGTTGCGAGGTGCAGTGCGAGGAGTGATGAGGGCTTTGAGGTAAGAGGGAGCTGGTCCATTTTTGGCTTTGTAGGCCAGCATCAGTGTTTTGAATCGGATGCATGCAGCTACCGGAAGCCAGTGGAGGGATCGCAGCAGGGGGGTGGTATGCGAGAACTTTGGCAGGTTGAAAACAAGCCGGGCAGCTGCATTTTGGATCATTTGCAGAGGACGGCTTGCGTTCATAGGTAGACCTGCCGGCAGTGCATTGCAGTAATCCAGTCTAGAATTGACAAGAGACTGAACAAGTACCCGAGCAGTCTGTGTGGACAAAAATGGCCGAATCTTTCTAATGTTGTAGAGAAGAAACCGACATGAGCGAGTCACATTAGCAACATGAGAGGAAAAGGACAGTTGATTGTCCATGGTTACCCCAATGTTGCGAGCTGTGGCTGAAGGGGAGATCAGATCGTTGTGCAAAGATATAGCAAGATCATGACCTGGGGATGAATCACCTGGGATGAACAGCAGTTCAGTTTTGCTAGGATTGAGCTTTAACTGATGAGCAATCATCCATGATGATATGTCTGCCAGACATGCTGAGATCCGATCAGAAGCTGTGGTATCTAAAGGTGGGAAATAGAATATAAGTGTGTATCATCAGCATAGCAGTGGTAAGAGAACCCATGTGAGGAAATAACTTCACAAAGAGAGTGAACAGGGAGAAAAGGAGTGGACCAAGTACTGAGTCCTGTGGTACGCAAGTGGTGAGTCTGCGTGGAGCAGATGTCGCTCCCCTCCATGTTACCTGATATGAGTGTCCTTCCAGGTAGGAAGCAAACCATTCCCAAACCGACCAACAAATCCCAATACTCTTGAGGGTGGACAAGAGAGTCTTGTGGTTGACCGTATCAAATGATAAGGATGGATGACAGTTTGGCTGATCTAGCAGCATGTAATTTCTCAGTGACATCCAAAAGGGCTGTCTCTGTGGAATGAGCTGCTTTAAAGCCAGACTGGTTGGGATCTTAGAGGTTGTTCTGTGAGAGATAGACAGACAGTTGATTATAGACAATGCGTTCAAGAATTTTCGAAAGAAACGAGAGAAGTTCTTTTGTCTGTTGGATCCAGAGCAGGTTTCTTTAGGATGGGAATAACCCTCTCTTGAAAGTACCTGACTGAATGGCAGAAGGTCTTGCGAGATGGTCTTGAGCATAGTGGAAGGGATGGATCCAATGGGCAGGTGGTAGGATTGCAGGACTGGATGAGTTATAAATCTCTCGCTTCTGCTGCTACAGTTGAGAAATGCAACAACGAGGGAGTGCGGGAATCCATACTGGGTGATGTAAGTGCAGTCGGGGCTGAAGTGAAGGTCCGGCAGATTTCCTCAATCTTCTCCTGGTAGAAAGAAGCAAAGTCTTCTGCAGTCAGGGAGGATGAAGGAGGTGGAGCCGGGGGGTTGAGTAGAGAAGAGATGATGTTGTGGAGCTTCCGAGGGTCATGTGAGGAAGCTTAAAGCTTTTCCTTGTAGAAGGAAGTCTTGGCAAAAGTCACATCTGTGGAGAATTTGGCCAGGAGTGTTTGGTAAGAATCAAAATCTGCATCAAGTTGTGATTTCTTTCACTTTCTCTCTGATGGTCTTAGCTCTCTTCGATTGTTGCGCAGCACATCTGAAAGCCAAGGAGCAGAACAAGAAGTTTTCTTGGGTTTAGTGAACATAGGGCAGAGAAAGTCCATAGTTGAGGAAAGAGATGAGAGGAAAGTATCTGTGGCTGAGTCCAAGGGTAGTGAGGAAAGAGACTCAGGATCAGGAAGAGAAGAAAGAGTCCCAGAAGCTACAGATGAAGGGGAAGCAGAGTGAAGGTTGCGGCAAGTAAGAGCGAGAAGGTGAGAGGTAGTTTTAGGTAGGTTAGGGAGAGTGATGGTGAAGGATACCAGGTGATGATCGGAGATATGTTGTGGGGTAGCAGTCATGTCTGTAGCTGGAGAAGGACGGGTGAAAACCAGGTCTAGGACATTGCCTCCTTTGTGTGTGGGGGTGTAGCTGTTGAGTGTCAGGGCGAATGAGTCGAGAAGAGTCAGGAGTGAAGAAGATTGAAGCTTGTCAGAGGGGAGGTTGAAATCACCAAGCACTGTCAGAGGGGAGCTATCGGTAAAGCACTAAGCAATGTGTTCATTTCTTCCAGGAAGTCTCCTAGGGGACCGGGAGGGCGGTAGACAACAATGATAACCAGGTTGATTGGAGATGTGACTGGAATGGCATGGAATTCAAAAGAGGAGATAGTTAAATGAGACAAGAGGAGAGGTGTAAAGCACCCTCTCTTTGACAACAATAAACCTGTACCACCACCCCTGCCTGTTTCTCGTGGTGAGTGAGAGAAAGCATAGGCAGAGGATAAAGCAGCTGGTGTAGCAGTGTTTTGTAGTGATATCCAGGTTTACAACAGAAGAGGGTAATTAACTGGTTCCACAGTTTCAGTGGTTGATGGTCCGTGGTTTTATGGCTCCTATGACCATATAATCAGAATTCCCGATTCTTTGTCCCTGGAACAGCGTTCTTTATTCCGATGGTGCTCTCAGAATCCTACAATAAATTGTTGGTGCTGTTCAACTGTAATCTAAACACATCGCTTCATTTCACAATTCTGTCTCACAGTATTTACATCATTTTCATTGACACACAGAATAAACTAAATGTTCATAAAGATATAAAATTTGCAGTTCTGACTTCTTCCTTCCTGTGTGTGTCTCTGTGTGTTTCAGGTGTACTGGGTACAGAGTGTTGGGGTGTGACTTACACTGCTGAACATGTGTGTGCTCTGAAAAACACATCAGTTGATCTTTCCTGCTCTTATAAATATCCTGCAGGTCACACAGTGATAAAATCAGTGTGGTTCATTAAACAGCAGGTTAATGTTGGGCCTGAGGATGTGAGAGAGGATGAGGAGTATCAGGGCCGAGTGCAGTACACACAGAGCTCCCAGAATGACTGTAGTCTGAGAATCACTAACCTGAGAGAGAGAGACGCTCAAACATACAAGTTCAGATTATACACTGATGATTCTACAGAACAATACACCGGAGAACCTGGAGTCTCTCTGTCTGTCACAGGTAATGTCACACTATTATACATTTATTTATCTACAGTTTTACAGATAAAAATAATTACAATCTAATTTAATATTTGCAGATCTGAAAGTTACAGTATCAGACTTGGACAACTGGAAGAAGCTGAGCTGCATCACCACCTGCACTCTGTCTAACAACCCCACTTACATCTGGTACAAGTACGGACAGCGTGTTACTGACCAGGACAGAAGTGAACTGGATGTCAGCAGTGACGATGCAGGCAGCTTCTCCTGTGCTGTAAGAGGACATGAGGTACTTCGCTCTCCTGCTGTCTGTAAGAACTCATTTTAAACTTCACTCACTCTCTAATTGTCTCACTGGCAGCTCCTGTTAGATTACAATAAAATCACATGTAGTGATACATAACTGAGTGCTGCTTTAGTTATAGATTTTTTTCTTCTAACTAATTTTGTGTTTCAGGTGTTTTTGATGAGAAGAGCTGCTGGAGTGTGACTTACTCCACACAGACTATCTGTGGTCTAATTAGCTCATCAGTGGACATACACAGTTATTTTACCTTCCCTAATAAATACAAGGTCATGAAAATGTTATGGTTTGTTAAAGAGCAGGTTATTGTTGAGCCTGAGGATGTGAGAGGGGATGAGGAGTATCAGGGCCGAGTGCAGTACACACAGAGCTCCCAGAATGACTGTAGTCTGAGAATCACTAACCTGAGAGAGAGAGACGCTCAAACATACAGGTTCAGATTCTACACTGATGATCCTACAGGAAAACACACTGGAGAACCTGGAGTCTCTCTGTCTGTCACAGGTAATGCTGCATGAGAAACATTTGTTCTTATAGGTAATAAGTTACATATGTTGTGAATTTGGAAAATAACACCAAACCATTTAATTGTTTGCAGATCTGAAGGTTACAGTATCAGACCCGGGTAACGGACAAATCGATCTGAGTTGCATCACCACCTGCACCCTGTCTAACAAACCCACTTACATCTGGTACAAGAACGGACAGCGTGTGTCTGAGTGTAAATCTGCCTCCTGCTCTGTAGCTGCAGTCGGTGGTGCGGTCAGTTACAGCTGTGCTGTTGAAGGCCATGACAGTCTCCTCTCTCCTCCAGTGTGTGAGTGTGGATTTTACTCTCCTCATTCAGAGTCCATCTACATCTCTATCAAACACTGATCCTGAACACACAGCAGCTGATTCAGGTGTTTTATTTCTGTTCAGATTCTCCTAAAAACACCACAGCAGTGGTTCTTTCCTCTGGAGACACAGTGGAGGGGGATTCAGTGACTCTGAGCTGTAGCAGTGATGCAAACCCTCCTGTTCTCACCTACTCCTGGTTTAAACAGAGTTCAGCTGCAGACACACTGCTGATAACAGGCCAGAATTACAGCATCAGTAACATCAGCTCCCAGCACAGAGGACTGTACTACTGTACTGCTCACAACCAGCTGGGACACCACAACTCTACACCAACACACCTGGATGTGCTCAGTAAGTGTTTATATTAATGCACTCGCACCACCCTGTCGCTGATGTTACCATCCTAAAGTTGATTATTTTTATACAACAGCATTTATCCTGAGTGTTTTCTAAGTGAATAGAACTTCAGTGCTGGTGTTTACTGATGTACTGTGTATAAGGACTAAACCGATTAGCAGAAAGACCTTAATACTGGATGAAATATAAGCACAAACTTCAATGACCAAAGAGTTTTTTAACCTTTATTAGGATTTGATTCATTCAGTTCATGGTTGTATAAAAATAGTTTATTTTCCACAGTAAATAGTTTTGTCCTCTGTATGTGAGCTGAAAGCTTTTCTTTATCTCAGCTGAGGTGTGGAAGCTGCATGCTGTATGGGGAGCTGCTGCTGCACTCGTTCCTGCTCTGCTTCTCTCCCTTCTTACCGCCGTCCTGTGTGTTACGTGAGTGACTGAATTCTTTATATCTTCCTTAAATTGCTGTGATCGTAATCCGGTGTTAAACATTAGTGGAATAAGGCAGGGACAGATTGAACAGCCTGGTTTTTATGTCCTTTGTGTGAACAGGAGGCAGAAAAGAGCGGACAGAGACATTCAGGTACTCAGAGAAGTTTTCAATTCATGTCTTTATCTAGATGGTACACCTTATTAAACTATAACTGGACTGTTTCCTCCTAAGCAGTAATAATGTGCACTAAACAGCACAGACATTTCATTTAATTTTACCTTCCAGATTGTCTCGTCAGCCCTGTCGATTAGATTGATCCAGATGTTTAGGATTTGTCACAGTTTGTGTTTATTACAGTGTGTAATGAGATGTTTTTATTTCAGAATGTGGCTTCAGCAAAGAGAAGAACTGCAGAACTAAAGACTGATCACTAACAGCTGAGTTTATTTAGTGACTTTACATTCAGCATCATGATGTTTAGCATTAGATTTAAATCCAATGAACTCATTTCTGTCTTAATTAATCATAATTCATTTGTTCATCAGTTATCTTTTTGTACATTTAATATTTTATACACACATACATATATAACGTGTAGCCGCCTGCAGAAATCCTGCACATTTTCTACTATATCCTGATTTTTCTCATCGTCTCTTCACTCGCTTGATCTGTTAAAGCAAAGAATTCCGACCAAAGTCAATATGGATTTTAATATGTCAGGTCTATTACTGTAAAATCTTTAAAATGTTTCTATTTACGAGAATAAAATTGAGCTCATGAGCATTTATGTTGTCCTTTTATTTTTGCAAAATCTTTTTATTGCAATCAAAATCAAATAAAAATACAGAATCCCATTTTGGTTTTACATGCAAAAGGAGTAAAGTAAAAGAATTACAAGAATAACGATAATAAAAAGGAAGTAAAAAAGGAAAATCAGACAACCCACAAAACCAGGTGAAAACAAACCACCCACCACCCGCCCACCCCGGGTCCTGGCCCTTTCGAATACCAATAATTTTACAAATGAAAAGAAAACATAATCCTGCAAAAACGGAAGGCCTATGAAATATGAGATAAACGGTTGCCATTTATGAAAGAACCTGGAGGTATTACCTCTTATCGTATATTTAATTTTCTCAAGCCCAATAAAAAACTCTGTATCCTTTAGCCATTGTGAGTGAGATGGTGGGTGACGTCTGGCCAACAATGATGTAAAGCTAATAACCTCTTTTTGCATAGAGTTTAACTGAGATGCTTCATCTGGAAGTCCAAATATAGCAATCAACGGGCAGGGTTGCAAATGTACTCCCAGAAGAGTGGACATCGTACTGAAATAATGCAACCAATAATTATATAGTCGTGGCATTGGGCGCTAGAGCATCTGTCACATTTGTCCTCGACATCTGGGTAAATTTGAGACAATCTTTATTTAGAAAAATGCACCCTATAAATGACCTTAAACTGGATAAGTGCAAGCCGAGCACATGAGACATTACCAAAGCCATTAACAACACTATCCCACCACCCATCCCCAAGTCCCAGTGCGCCCTCCCTAAGACTTTGTTTTGGAGGTAGATTGGTCACAGAAATCCAGAATATGTTTAAAGATCTCAGAAACAGCTATCTTTTTAGAGGTTTTTCAAACAGCAGTACAAACTTCTTTACATAATCTAGAGAACAATCCTGGTTATTCAAAAAAATGTGAACAGAACAGAATTAAGTAGAAATACAAAATAAAACACATAATTTATATCCACGAAAGCATAAACAGTTTGTTCCATCTTTAATCACAACATAAGTAAGAATTTTAACATGTATACAGTAAACTGTATCAGTAGAGACTGAAACCCATTGAGTAGAAATCGATTCAATATAAAACAAGTATATTCAAGTTACACATCACCAGTAGCACAATATCATCTCATGTTTATATTACACTTCAAATCTTATGTCACATACACAAGCATACACGGTATGACCTAATGAAATGTTCTCCACAATCTGTCATAAAAGTAAGAAAATAATAGAATAAAATATTTACAGTAAAAACAATAATAGAATTACCTGTACAGGAAAAGGGTTTAGTTATATTTATTGCTTGCTTGATCAGCCTCCGCCGGATGTGCTCGTCCTTAGCCAGCTTAGCTTCGCGAGCCGCCCACACTCGCACCCCCCTTTTTTTTTCGTAGGCTGCCCGCCTGCTCTTTTGCCTTTTTTTTTCCTCCTTATGGCGCTCTCCAAAGCGGCTCCGACTACTCTGGTGGACAACCTATCGCGAGCCTGCCCGGCCATGTGCGGTTCCCATCCCTTCTGCGTTGTCTGCATGAGTCTCAATCATGCGCAAGAGGCTATTGATCTGCTGGAGAACTGTAGCCATTGCCTGGCGCTCCCGAGAAAGCTCCTGCGTCGCAGGCTCAAGACGGCCACTTCCCAGTGTGTCGACTTCGAGCTGTCCGACTCGGAGGGGGAAAAAGGCGTTGCTGTCGCGTTCCCGGGGGCCTCCCGCGGCGCGGCTTCCTCTGACTGGGCCGACATGTGTCCTTCCTCGTTTGAGGATTTACTACCGGCCGACAACCGCTCCCCCGAAGGACCGGCAGGTTCCGGGGATGAGTCCGAGGCGGGCCTTCTCAAGGGCTCGGATGACAAGGAAGCCATCCCGTCTTCCTCGGCCCCTCAGGCTCCCCTGCCCCACCTCAATCGGTGCTGTTGGAATGCCTGGCTCTCCTGAATGCTTCAGATCAGGAGAGGGATGTGTATGACGGTAAGCTTCTAGGGCCTCCTGCCGGCCCGAGGAAGCAGCTCCTGCCCGTCCTCCCTGCATGTGCAAACCCCCGTGATTGAGCGTTCCATCGCCAGACACCTTAACCCATCCCAGGGCGGGCTGCTCGCCCCACCCAAGCCCGTCCTCCCGGGCAAGATGGATCGTTTCTCCGCATCAATTCATCAGGCGTCTTATAAAGCCTCAGCTCTTTCCATTCGAGCTCTCAATGTCTCCTTGCTGTTGTCCGCGTATCAGGCTGAACTCCTGCTTGATTTGGGCCAGCAGCTGGAGAGTGGGTCGCCATCCCCCGATCTCTGGAAGGAGATTGTCACGGTCAATGACCTCGTCCTCCGCAATGCCCGTCAGGCTGTCCAGGCTAGCGGGCGCTCTATGGCTTTGTCGGTGGTCGGAGAACATGCGCTGTGGCTCAATCTATCTGGTCTCCCCGATAGTGAGAAGCATCGCATCGCTGGGGTGCCAGTTGAACCGGGTCAAGCTCTTTTCGGCCCAGCCATTGTGCTGATGCAGCAGCGCTGCGTTGATAAGAAGAAAGAGGATGAGGCCTTCAAACTGTGTCTTCCTAGGAAGCCGGCGCCGCGCCAGACGCCATCTGGGTGGCTGCCTAACGCTCCTGACACGCCACTGAATATCTGTCAAATATCAGACAGTGGAGCGAAATCTCAGAGCGTCGTGGGTGGATTTATTGACCCTCGATTTGTGGTTTTAAAACTTTCTCATGATGTTTTTTAAAAAAAATATATATAAATAACAATATGGTTATATCAGTAAACACGATGACGTCTGAGTGAGTTTTGTAGAGGCGCGGCTTTTAGATACTTAGCGGTAATAGCGCTGAAAGGAAAGCGAGCTTTCTCGAGTTTCTACAGCACAGAACAATAACTTAATATAAAACTATCACTTTAATAAATGTAATTAACAATTAAAGAGTATTAAAGCTAAAGGATTTATAACCATTTACATTTTGCATCTCTACTTCTTATGAAGGCTGAGAAACCCCCCCCACCCCCCACCCCCCCCTGACTATTTTTTACAGAGGTACTATTGAGAGCATCTTGAGCAGCTGCATCACTGTCTGGTTTGTGAACTGCACCATCTTGGATCGCAAGACCCTGCAGCGGATAGTGGGGACAGCTGAGAAGAACATAGGAGTCTCTTTTCCCTCTATCATGGACATTTACACCACACGCTGCGTCCGCAAATTCAAGAGCATTTTGGATGACACCACACACCCCTTACACACACTCTTCACCCTCCTGCCGTCTGGAAAAAGTTACCGAAGCATTCGAGCCCTCACTACCAGACTGTGTAACAGTTTCTTTCCACAAGCCATCAGACTCCTTAATAACTGAACTGAACTGTACTGAGCACAACAAACATGCACATAATAATCAACTGTATGGACTGCACAGACCAACACCAAATACACACACTTCCAATATAAATCCATCAACCTGTTTACATGCTGTTTTTGCTCTTTGCAAATGCTGTGTCACATTTCAATCGTTTGCTATTTTGCACAATCCTTTACAATATCTTTTGTATTGTCTTGTAATTTTTGTCCTGCACTGTCTTGTTTGTCTTTTTTCCCGCACTGTTTGCACCAGGTTTCACAGTTGCACTTTATGTGGCTAGGACTTACTAGTCTTTAGCTCTGTCTTTGTTTTTATGTAGCACCATGATCCTGGAGAACTTCCTCAGTAACTCACCTAAGACTTCCCCTGAAAAGGATATGTGAGGATTTAGTTTCTACCTACATTTAATCACCTCCTGTGTGCTCTAAAGTAAAGTGTACAGTTTGAGTTCTATTCAGTGATGACGCTGATGTACCCACCATTCTCTGCCCCATAACACTCACCATTCACCATTGTGTTATTGTCAACACTAAGAATACTTGGTGTGTATGAAACAATGTGTAGGAGAAATATGGGACAAACTGTCTCCCTTATTGTCTCAACAAGGGAAGGGAAGGATGGAGAAACTATTTGGTTACTAGGTTGCTACGCTAAACAAGGTTGTTGATAGGGTATTCCAGTGGTTTGCTAGCATATTTTATGTATTACATATGGTGTTGATAGGTGGTTGCTATGTTATCCACGTGGTAGCTATGTTAACAGTGGTTTGCTAGCATGTAACTGATTTGTTGCTTTGGTTGCTATGCTAAACTACTTGGTTGCTAGGGTGTTGCTAGTATTTTCCAGGGGTTTGCTAGCAAGTTGCTGGTTGGTCAATATATCATGTACTATCTGTGGCGTTGCAAGCAGGTTGCTATGCTATCCAGGTGTTTGCTGTGGTGTTGCTAGGGGGTTGCTATGGTAATCCCACTGTTTTGCTAGCATGTGGCTGGTGTGTTGCTAAATTTCAAGTGATTTTGATGGAGTTGCTATTTGCTATGCTAACATGGTTAGTTGCTAGGGTGTTGGAAAGTGATTCCCGTGATCTTCCAACTGTAATCCCAATCTTTCCCAAAAGCACAGGTTCACTATTCCTATAATTCCTGAATAGTTTACTCGATCTAAGAAGAAGAACAGTATGTCGTCTCTGTTGAGAAAAAATACTTAAGTTATAGATGTAAGTGCCCGGTAAGGTTTTGATGTCTTTTATTTTGAAATTGCCACTTTTCCTTTGTTACGTCACTTGGTGTCCACAGGTGCATATAATCTGGGAGTTTGCACGTGGATGCAGGTGGAAAGGGGGTGAGTAGCTGGGACACTCACTTTCTGTTGACCGTTTCGTTTCTTTGGATATACATTTCCTTTGAACGTTTCTTTTGATTTACAGTTACTTCCTTTTCTATTTCTTGGAGATTATTTCATCTTGCCATCATTTCTGCTATACATCACAATAAACCACCTGAATGAAACTGAAACGCGTCATCTTTAACTCCCTCTACTCAGCCTCTTAGCAGCTACTGGTTGCTGCTACAATAGAGATGTGTTTTTTTTAGCACAAAATAAAGAGCACCAGTGTAAGAGATGTTCATTACACTTGTTTGTCTGTTCTGGTATACAGTCAAGGAAGAGACTAAGCTAAATTAGGGAGGTGTGATGACAATGCACTTCCAACTTCCGTGTCTTTACTTCTGGAGTCATGAAGAAGCTCATAACTGCTTACGAGTGCAGTACCAGTGAAGGAGGAACAGGCTGATTAAGACTTAATATTCATTAAAAGATTAAGAGATTTATTTTATATTTATAAGGAAAATTTTGGTGTAAATTCTACACATAGTGGATCTTCGAGTGTCGTCTGTCTGAAGGCTGATGTCACTGTGTTTTATAGAATGTCGAGAAATATTACAGTTACAACAATCCTCATGTTACTGGCAGGTAAACTTTTCAAATATTTCAGCTCTACTGTTTTACTATGCTGTTGTGTCTCTACTGCAACAGTTAAGAAAAATCTCTCCACATCTCTGTGTGTTTGGAAGTGTTTTATAAATCTGACATGATTTGGGTGCAGATAAGAAAATTTGTAGGATGTTGGAGAGTAAAAGACAAGAGTTATGGAGCAAGAAAAATTGATTATTGTAAATTATTTTGAAACATAAACATATCAGAATGAAGTTCATGGGCGTTTTCACACAGAGGTTTTTTTTTATTGTAATTTTCACACCTCCTTATCTCGCTGTGTGTGACTGAGAACAGCAACAGCAGTTAACACTGTGGGTACAGTTTTGTTGGTCAGTGCAAGAGTTATTTCTCGATGTTCTTAACTCCGTGTGTCGGTGCGTGTGCATGTTTGTTTGTGTCTGTGCGTGTTTGTCTGTATCTGTGTATATGTGTCTATGCGTGTGCATGTGTGTCTGTGCATGTGCGTGTGTCGGTGCGTTTTTCTGTGTCTGTGCGCACGTGTGTGTGTGCCTGTGGGTGTGTGTCTCTGCTCCTGTGCGTGTTTGTCTGTGCGTGTCTGTGTGTGTGTGTGTGTGTTCCAGGAGTTCAGTCTCAGCACAGTGTAACTCGCATCTCTCAGAGTCTCTGTGTTGTTATTGGATATACATTAAAACTCCACTGTACATTTAAACCTGGTCACTTTGGAGTCACAGATATACAGTGGTATCGAGTCCAGAGCTCTGAAGGAAAACCACAAGACCTGAGCAAAGATCCAGTATATTCAGGACGTTTGTATGTAAACACCTGGGGGTCTGACTGCAGTCTGACAGTGAGTAATGTGAGAGTGAGTGACTCTGGATTTTATTACTGTAGATTTAAAACACAGAGCAGTGACTGGATATCAGCTTCATCTGGAATTCAGCTGACTGTTACAGGTAACACACACACATTTTATTGTGTAATATGTAGTATGTATTTACAGTGATTTGTTCCATAATTGTGTGTAGACTTGCAGGTGAAGGTGGATCCTAACACTGTAGGACAGAGAGAAGTGAAAGTGACCTGTAGCTCCACCTGCAGACTCAACACACACCTTTTCTACTGGTATAGGAATGACCGTTATATCAAATACACAAAGGATGCCTCCACTGTACTTGACTCCACCAGTCGATATGATGAAGGCAGCTACTCCTGTAAGGTGTATGGGAGTGAACACCGCTCTCCTCCAGTGTGTAAGTGTCAGAGTAAATCTGTCCTTCAGCATCCAACTGAAACCAGTAGCTCATATTACTGTCATTAAAACATCTCCATTTGTTCATAGCATTGTTTCTGATAAAGGGGATGTAATTTTATTATGTTTTAATGTTTAATAATCAGTGATGTGATGGTGTGTATCATTTATGCTGAACTGCCTCATTCTCCACCAGTACATGTAATGGGAAACTGTCTGATCGGTTCAGAGAGAGAGATATTACAAACGTAATACTTACACAGCTGATTCACTATTCATACAGCGATAAGATGAATGTAGTTTATTTATTAATTCTGCAGGTGATGTTGCCTCCATGGCCACCTGGAGTCTGAGTCTTTGTGTGAACTTGTGTTGATGTGGAGTCTTGATCTCAGAACCTGCGTGATTTTCTTGTGATGATGACAGAATCGACTCCTCTCAGTTCCCTGGATTGATTCGTTGACTTGACTTAACTCCTACATGTATTAGTGTCATAGGGTTTTGACCCTTTCTGTCTTCTCTCCACAAAATGTTTTCTCCTGTCAGTCATTTTAAAGCAGGGTGTAAGCCACATTCTCCACTTACAACACTAATTAGCAATAACAATAATCTTCCCTTGGTCAGAGTTGCTCTCACACCCTCCCAGTAGTTCACAGGACAGCTGAAGTTAGATGGCCACAAACCAGCAGTAATTAACTGGTTCCACAGTGTCAGTGAGTGACGGTCCGTGGTTTTATGGCTCCTATGACCATATAATCAGAATTCCTGATTCTTTGTCCCTGGAATAGCATTCTTTATTCTGATGGTGCTCTCAGAATCCTACAATAAATTGTTGGTATTGATACTGTAGTCTAAACACATCGCTTCATTTCACAATTCTGTCTCACAGTATTTACGTAAATTTTATTGACACACAGAGTAAACTAAATGTTTATAAAGATATAAAATTAGCAGTGCTGACTTCTTCCTTCCTGTGTGTACGTCTCTGTGTGTTTCAGGTGTACTGGGTATAGAGTGTTGGGGTGTGACTTACACTGCTGAACATGTGTGTGCTCTGAAAAACACATCAGTTGTTCTTTCCTGCTCTTATAAATATCCTGCAGGTCTCACAGTGATAAAATCATTGTGGTTCATTAAAGTGCAGGTTAATGTTGGGCCTGAGGATGTGAGAGAAGATGAGGAGTATCAGGGCCGAGTGCAGTACACACAGAGCTCCCAGAATGACTGTAGTCTGAGAATCACTAACCTGAGAGAGAGAGACGCTCAAACATACAGGTTCAGATTCCACACTGATGATCCTACAGGAAAATACACCGGAGAACCTGGAGTCTCTCTGTCTGTCACAGGTAATGTCCCACTATTATATATTTATTTATCTACATTTTTACAGATAAAAGTAATTACAATCTAATTTAATATTTGCAGATCTGAAGGTTACAGTATCAGACTTGGACAACTGGAATAAGAAGCTGAGCTGCATCACCACCTGCACTCTGTCTAACAACCCCACTTACATCTGGTACAAGAACGGACAGCGTGTTACTGACCAGGACAGAAATGAACTGGATGTCAGTTGTGAGGATGCAGGCAGCTTCTCCTGTGCTGTAAGAGGACATGAGGAATTTCGCTCTCCTGCTGTCTGTAAGAACTCACTTTAAACTTCACTCACTTTCTCATTGTCTCACTGGCAGCTCCTGTTAGATTACAATAAAATCCCATGTAGTGATACATAACTGAGTGATGCTTTAGTCATGGATTTTTTTTCTTCTAACTAATTTTGTGTGTTTCAGATGTTTTTGATCAGACGAGCTGCTGGAGTGTGACTTACTCCACCCAGACTATCTGTGGTCTAATTAGCTCATCATTAGACATACACAGTTATTTTACCTTCCCTAATAAATACAAGGTCATGAAAATGTTATGGTTCATTACACAGCAGGTTAATGTTGAGCCTGAGGATGTGAGAGAGGATGAAGAGTATCAGGGCCGAGTGCAGTACACACAGAGCTCTCAGAATGACTGTAGTCTGAGAATCACTAACCTGAGTGAGAGAGATGCTCAAACATACAGGTTCAGATTCCACACTGATGATCCTAAAGTAAAAGGCACCGGAGAACCTGGAGTCTCTCTGTCTGTCACAGGTAATGTAACACTATTATACATTTATTTATCTACATTTTTAAAGATAAAAGTAATTACAATCTAATTTAATATTTGCAGATCTGAAGGTTACAGTATCAGACTCGGGTAGCGGACAAATCGATCTGAGCTGCATCACCACCTGCACTCTGTCTAACAAACCCACTTACATCTGGTACAAGAACGGACAGCGTGTGTCTGAGTGTAAATCTGCCTCCTGCTCTGTAGCTGCAGTCGGTGGTGCGGTCAGTTACAGCTGTGCTGTTGAAGGCCATGACAGTCTCCTCTCTCCTCCAGTGTGTGAGTGTGGATTTTACTCTCCTCATTCAGAGTCCATCTACATCTCTATCAAACACTGATGCTGAACACACATCAGCTGATTCAGGGGTTTTATTTCTGTTCAGATTCCCCTAAAAACACCAGAGCAGTGGTTCTTTCCTCTGGAGACACAGTGGAGGGGGTTTCAGTGACTCTGAGCTGTAGCAGTGATGCAAACCCTCCTGTTCTCACCTACTCCTGGTTTAAACAGAGTTCAGCTGCAGACGAACTGCTGATAACAGGCCAGAATTACAGCATCAGTGAGATCAGCTCCCAGCACAGAGGACTGTACTACTGTACTGCTCACAACCAGCTGGGAGACCTCAACTCTACACAAATTCACCTGCTCAGTAAGTGCAGCATAAAACAGTTTACATAGCTGTATAAAGTAATAACACAAATAAAGCCTATATATTTATATTTAATAATTTTTTTTATGAAGGCTCCAAGAACGATGTGTTAACGTTCACCGTGTTGGGGCTGTTTGTCTTCTTGGCATTAACACTCATCCCAGGAGCTCTGTGTATGTGGTATGTAAACTGTGAACATACTGAATGTGTTTGAAACATAATTTACAATTAAATAATTATACTGAAAAAAAATTATAAATGCAACACTTTTGTTTTTGCCCCATTTTTTATGAGTTGGACTCAAAGATCTAAGACTTATTCTATGTACACAAAAGGCCTATTTCTCTCAAATATTGTTGACAAGTCTCTCTAAATCATGTTAGTGAGCACTTCTCCTTTACCGAGATAATCCGTCCAACTCGCAGGCGTGGCATATCAAGATGCTGATTAGACAATAAAAGGCCACTCTAAAATGTGTAGTTTTACTGTATTGGAGGTCCGAAAACCAGTCAGTATCTGGTGTGACCACCATTTGCCTCATGCAGTGCAACACCTCTCCTTCACATAGAGTTGATCAGGTTGTCGATTGTGGCCTGTGGAATGTTGGTTCACTCCTCTTCTATGGCTGTGCGAAGTTGCTGGATATTGGCAGGAACTGGAACATGCTGTCGTATACGCCGATCCAGAGCATCCTAAACATGCTCAATGGTTGACATATTTAGTGAGTATGCTGGCCATGCAAGAACTGGGATGTTTTCAGCTTCCTTTGGCACAACAATGGGCCTCCGGATCTCGTCACGGTATCTTTGTGCATTCAAAATGCCATCAATTAAATGCACCTGTGTTCGTTGTCCATAACATACGCCTGCCTATACCACAACTCCACCACCACCATGGGCCACTCGATGCACAATGCTGACATCAGCAAACCACTAATCTACATGATGCCTGTCTGCCTTCTGCACTGTACAGTGAAAACCGGGATTCATCCGTGAAGAGAACACCTCTCCAAAGTGCCAGACGCTATCGAACGTGAGCATTTGCCCACTCAAGTCGGTTACGATGACAAACTGCAGTCAGGTCGAGACCCCGATGAGGACGACGAGCATGCAGATGAGCTTCCCTGAGACGGCTTCTGACAGTTTGCACAGAAAACCGATTGTTGCAGCAGCTGTCCAGGTGGTTGGTCTCAGACGATCTTGGAGGTAAAGATGTTGGATGTGGAGGTCCTGCTGGATGTACTGCTAAATTCTCTGAAACGCCTTTGAAGATGGCTTATGGAAGAGAAATGAACATTCAATTCATGGGCACCAGCTCAGAATTGTGAACAATATTTGAGAGAAATAGGCCTTTTGTGTACATAGAAAAAGTCTTAGATCTTTGAGTTCAGCTCATGAAAAATGTGGCAAAAACAAAAGTTGTGTTCATAATTTTGTTCAGTGTCTGTACATTTGGTTTGAACACATGCTTGTTATTTCTCAGGAGGAGGAAGCGGAGCTCAGCTAATGGCCACAGCAGCACTGATGAAAGTGGACAGGTGAGTGTGGTTGAAAGGAGGAGGGACTGTTTGATCATGTGACATGTACAGAATTAAACTTAATACTGTGTTTGTTTTCAGCCTCAGTCTGCATCAGTGTATGAAAATATCTCAGTCTCAAACTGTAGCAGAAGAGTCTCAGATGAACAGGATGACGTTCACTATGCCAGTGTGGTTATTAAACGCTCCCACACACAGGAAGGGTCTCTGTCCCCGAGATTTCCTGCACACACCACAGAGGAAGAGGATGTTCAGTACGCTAAAGTGAACGTTAGCAGGAGAACTGCTGCCGTCCAGTAAGCAAATCATTATTGTTATAACAACATTAACTGTGCTGCTCAGTCAACATGATTAAGTCCATGAAGTGACTGATTATAAATTTTATACTATACCTTATTTGTAAATGACCTTCTTTTGTTCTACAGGCTTGTGGCAGATGAAGAGGATGATGATGCGTCTCAGATCTACAGCAAGGTCCAGAAAATCCCCAGACAAAGCAAAAGCTGAGAGAGATTTGATCGTTCTGTTCTGCATCTAAACTGATTAAGAGAAGAGGGACAGCTTTGGCATTTCATCAGTAGGAGTATTGATGCTATAATAGTGTTGTAGTGCTTGTATGCTTTTTTACCTTAAAAAAATGTGTATGCAGGTTGAGGTTTTAAAGAATAATTTTTTTGTCTACGCTTTTTCATATTTTTTGTCCCATCATAACCTTTATTTTAATGCTAATCAATTTAGTGTTTTATATTTTAAGTGATTTATATACTCTTTCTTTATCTATGCTGGTGATATAAATAACTAACTAATTTGTTATAAATGGATAAAAATGGGACCTATATTTCCCATTTGATTTGACTTGCTCCTTTGCCAATTGTATTTGCTTAGATGATGTACTTGCATGACATGCTTTTTTTCTTGATAAACTGAAGCTAAATTGCTTCTTTCTGTTAACTGTACATTCAGGTCTTATAACTGAAATCGATGACTCTTAATTTCACCAGTGGTTTTAAAGGCTGTCATGTCACTAATGAAGGCACTCAAACATGTGTCTACACTGTGTGTAGAGTGTGTGGGCATGTATACTGTCCAGTTATATTATTATATAGATTATTATTATCAGGGTCATTATTAAGGGTTTGTTAGTGATTTGATGACACTGCTTTCTCGATTCTGATTGGTCAGAAGGTGCTGATTCTATAGTTTCTGCTTTAGCTCAAATCACAGGTCTGTGTTCACATTTGTTCTGCGTTATCATTTATGTATTTTAAAAAACTGTGAGAAAAGAATGAATAATTAGAATCACTAGTGCCATCTATTGTTCCAAAGCTTGAAGTGCCACTAGCCAACTAGTCTATTTCTTTAACTTTATTCATTTCCATTTAACTGAGTTTTAGTCCTTCACATATGATGTCTATGAAGTATTTTCTACTTATCTCTATGTGCTGTATCTGTAGAACAAGAACTTAAACCAAGATAGAGAAAAACAGAAAAGCTTTTTACTTCACATTCATTTGTAATACAAGGGCAGCCGATTAACTCCCTCAATAAACATTTACATTTAATGAAACTTTTTGTGAACTCACCTGTCCATTTGTATTTTTTTTTATACATAAAATTGGCTGAAAATAGCTGTTGCATGTCGCTACCTTTTTCAGCACATACATTAGCACATACATAATGTTCATTATCTTTTTAATGAACTACCACTAGCAGGTGTTGCAGAGAGGGGTTACTCGGTTTCCCTGTGGCTCAACTGCATTGTGTAGAGCGGGCATCACCAAATGGCGGACCGCGGTCAAGATCCGGACCGAGTGATGGGACTGCCCGGACCCGTTAAAATTCTAATATTATCATATTAAGCATCTCCTTATTATAATATAATATTGTAAGATTATATAAGCTCTTTGATATTAATAAAAAGATCAATCTTTCATTCATGCTCAGTTAATCTAGTTATTACGACAGGAGCGTCATCAAAAGCCAAGCCAAAAACAGATTGTTTCTGTTCCATACTCCAGAGCAGAAGGTGGCAGTAATACACCCGATTTACGCTGGCAGGACAATTAAGATTCAAACTGCTGGCAGGACAGTTACATGCCCATTTCTCTCACTAGGAACGGAAGATGGAAAGGGAGTAAGGAGAGGTGGAAAGGAGAGAGGAAAAAGGGAGCTTCTCAAAGCTCTGCACTTTTCTTTAATTCAGTAGATTCTGCCCTGTTCTATTTTACTTGAAATGTTCTTTTGCCTAAGGTTCCTGTGTTATTAATGTAGTTAATGTTTTTTAAAAAAGGGGCACCTCAAAACTTTTGTTTAATTTTTTCTAACTGGACCTCTTTGAATTTTAATTGAATACCTCTGGTGTAGAGCATTGAGTCTTTTTTATTGGGTGAGCATCTGGAATCTTTGATCCAGGTCATCATTATACCTGCATTTTGATCTATTCTTCTTCTTCTTGCACTTTCAAAACCAGTGTCCCTCTTTGTTGCAATATTTACATCTTCCTTGTTGTAATGTGGGGTTATATAATATATATTTGCAATGCTCTGATTTTGACATCCTGTGTCATTCAAATCTTTACAGACCATTTAACAATCTGATTAAAGGCTGTTCCAATGCTGTCACAGTCATCATATCTGATTTTTAAAGCTTTTGAGATTTCCAATTAACAAATGAGATCTTATCTGTGATCTGTTATCTGTCTGAAACTTTCCTCATAATGCACAGATCTTTCTGCTGCCTTCTGGATGCAAGTAGTTGTTAGTAGTTAGGATTCAGTTCAAACAAAAAGATCTTTATAGCTTCCCATCCTGCCTCAATGTTCTCTTGGGACTCACCATCCCTGGTTTCAATGTTTCCAGTTACCCTTTTTTGGTCACTGTCACTCAAGTTTACATCGACAATCATTGCTCTGTCTAGTGGCTCTGTAAGGTGTAAATTTTCTGCAGGTGCTGAAGCATTTGCCAAACTTTTTGTTGTTATTTGTATGCATCTAGTAGCCTCTTCGACCACAAGTCTATTTGTTCTGGTGTAGCTTGTTGGTAAAACTAACACTGTCCCCGTCCCATAAAAGTCATATCATGTACTATCTGTGGTGTTGCTAGTAGGTTGCTATGCTATTCAGGTGTTTGCTGTGGTGTTGCCAGGGAGTTGCTATGGTAATCCCTGTGTTTTGCTAGTATGTGGCTGGTTGGTTGCTATATTTCAAGTGCTTTTGATGGAGTATTTTACACTACCAACTATTTCAGAGATAGCGGGTCTGATAGGTAAATCTAAATCTTCAACTTGTCAGTTAGACCCTCTACCAAATCCGTTAGTAAAAGCTTGTTTACCAGCCCTTTTGCTGTTGATTACTAAAATTGTTCATGCTTCACTTGGTTCTGGTTTTGTACCTCCATCTCTTAAATCTGCTATTATTACACCCTTACTCAGGAGTGTAGATTGCGTGGGGGACGTGGGGGACATGTCCCCTGCCCTTTTTATAAAAAGTAAATTCGTCCCCCTCACTTTTTTAGTGGAGATTTGTTTTCACCACATGTTGAGGTTTTAATGGAACGATTTATATAATTCAGAGTGATTTAAAATTCAAAGAGACAAGAAAGTTTAAGATAGTCTATACATGACGTTCACGGCAATCAGTCACTCACTTGTCACGTCATCATCACGTGTGCCCAGTACTGTAGCTCGAGTTGCACCAGCATTCGGTTATGATGAGCTCAAAGCGGCAAAAAACGCTTCACTCGTTTTTTATGAAAATGTCAAGCAGTGTAAGTTGGCATATGGTATCCGAATTGTGTTGCACAATGTTTAGTAACTCTGCCTGTTGCTCTTGTTGAATAATTAGCAAGTTTTAATTTAAAGGATTTATAAAGAAAAATAGCTGCTTTGACAAATGTTATATAAACTTTTATAACGTCTTTTGTTTTAACAAGTGTGTTATCAAAACCTTCAAATAAGAATAAAGATAATGTTGAACTGAGATTTTACAGCATGTTTAACTCTGCCAATTCTACATAATATCAAGTATGTGTCACTGTATGTACACGACAGAAACGAGAACAGCGAAAATTATTTGAATGTGCAAGTATCCATTACTGTGTGCCATGTACTGTGCATACACAAAATACAATTTGAAATATGTAAACAATATACTCTTAGTACCATTATAAGGACATCTTTCTACTTTATAATCAAAAGGGTACATTTACATTTACATTTACAGCATTTGGCAGACGCCCTTATCCAGAGCGACGTACATAAGTGCTAAATCTCTAACATTGAATACATTAATGCTGGTTCACTAGGTTACATACTTAAGATACCATGAGTTTAAAACATTTGTTCAAAGTTACAATGAAAAAGTGTCAAAGGTTTTTTTTTTTGTTTTTTTTTTTTAATGCAAAAGATAAAGTAAAGTAGTGCTAGTTGAAGTGTTTCCTGAATAAGTAGGTCTTCAACCGCCGCTTGAAAATAGCCAGTGACTCAGCTGTCCGGACCTCTAGGGGAAGTTCATTCCACCACCTTGGTGCCATAACAGAGAAGAGTCTTGTAGTATACTTGCCTCTTACCCTGAGAGACAAAAGCCATGTGTTGTAAAAAATCTTAGTAGAAATAATTAAAATATTATTCCTTACAATACTATAACCAAAGTAAAGTATTAGGCCTTGCAAAAATATTACAATTGCTGTCATAAGACATATGAGGCGATGTTTTAGGCCAAAGATGTTTATTGTAACCAGATTGGGGGCTGTAAGGCCTAGTCAGTCTGAGCACATTTGTAATAACAACTTGTTATGTAGAAGGGAAAAGACCATTGTTCCCAGACCTTAGCTCATAAATTGTTATGGAAAAATGAAGAAGACCATGGTTCTCAGACCTTGGTCCATAGCAATAACATGTCATGTAGAATGGGTGTGTGTGTATGTGTCTGTGTGTGTGTGTGTGTGTGTGTGTGTGTGTTTGCGGGAGGGGGGGGGGTGCGCGTAGGCGCGTCCGCGGGTCAAGGTGGGTGTTTTTATTTTTGCAAGGATGTCGCGAGAGTTCTTGTTTTTCTTGATTGATTTTGCATGACATGCACTTTTTGGGGGTTTTCATTTGTTACTTTTAATTTGGCAACTTTGTTACTTTTAATTTGGCAACTTTGTTACTTTTACTTTGGCAATTTCTCTTATAATTTGTTGGCTGATTGACCACAATAAAGAAGTCATTCTCATCCAGGTCTGAGGAGTTTTCTCAGTATTTTTGTAGTAATTATAGAGTTAACAGTTAAGTTTAACTAAAACAGTCTTTAGTAACCAAAAGGTCTAAGTGTGGAGATCACCCTGCGATGTGTCGACTTGGAGACCGGCTCTGAGTTCCGACATATTTAATGGCACCCCAGATGGGACTTCAAAGGGGCTAGCGTGACCTGTGTCCGGGACCAGGACCACTCTCTCTGAAGGGTCACAGAGGCCGGCCATAATATTAAGGTAAGCAGACGCCTGTTATATTCAAAGTCTGTGCATAATGAATCTGTGACCTGAAAAGGGAGGGGTGGCCCTGGGAGGCGGACAGCTGCCCTTGAAGTCAAGAACTCCTAAGGGTGAAATAGATAAAGTTGTTTTGATTTGTGACTTTGTGTGTGTGTGGCGGGGTAATTCTGTTGTGAGGGACACACACACAGAGAAAGAGAGCGAGAGCGAGGGACAGAGTGAGGGAGGTGTGTGTGTGTGAAGGAAAAATCTCATGAGTGAATTTAGAACTTAGAAAATTCCTGCGTCGGTGTGTGAGTGCTATATAACTTACAGCCGTCACGGTACGGGCAGGTGGAAAACGTGTTGATCATGTCACGGTAAAGTGCATGGGGGTACGGTAAAGTGCCTGGGGGTATGGTAAAGTGCCTGGGGGTACAGTAAAGTACCCAGTATTTATAAGTGTTATATACGTGCACGTTATCATCATAAGTATACGCCGATATACAATGATAAGTGGATACGGCAACGTACACATTGATAAGTGGACAGAGCCAAATGAGTATTCATAAATAAGTGTACGTCAATAAGTATACATAAATGATACGTGTAAGGTGTGTAATGTGTATGAATTGTTTATGTGCACATGTGTATTTGTGTATTGTCAAACTGAATGATGATTCAGTTTGATGTGTGATAAAGTACAAACAAGCAATTGTGAAGTGTTTTATGGCACTTATAAGATCTTATAAAATGAGTTGCAACGGACAAAAGCGCTAAGTCACACAAGCAGAACATAACATTTATTTAAGTTACACAAGCATTCAATTATAGCAGAGAACTGTATGAGACACACTGAGTGAAAATAAGATTCACCTGATTCATCTGATTCACTTTGCTTCATAGTTTCCAATATTTTTTCATAAATCCCCAAGGGTCCAAGAAGTATCTAAGCCTTTTAATTTAAATTGCTGTGCTCGCCTTACAATAGTTATTTTTCTGACCGAAGACTGTACACGGAGTTTACTCCCGTCCATTTTTTTTTTCTGGCTCTCACTTCTTAGTTGATGAACTACAAATTCGGTGTCATATTTGTAGTCCAGCCTCACATGAGCCAATAGGTGCCCCATAGAGCAGAGATAGACAGCTTAGAAGCCAATACCCAGAACACCCGCCGTTTGTTTGGCAGTTGGGCCAGCCAGTAACAAGTAGTGAGACCCTGATATCTTTAGCCAATAGGGAGACGATTCCAACGAGGAGCGATAAGGGCCATCTGGCAAGGGGCCAGCTAGCGCACTGTGAAAACATGATTGTTATGACTTAATTCCCAAGCTGAACACACACATACACACAGAACAGCTTTCCTGAGTTTTTTCTCTTTTTGTGAGCAGATACTAATGCCTAGTGGGAAAAAACATTCATATAAAATTTAAACAATTCTTTAACAAAATTAAATCATTTTAATTTTGTTAAAGAATTTAAACAATTCTTGGGCCATTCTTTTTGACTTCATAAGTTTTGTTCGTTTTGTTGGGGAAAGTTTTTTTCAGTAGTGTTACACCAGGTGTAAGTTATTTTTATTTTATTTTATTTATTTTATTTTTTGTCTTTGTTTTATTTTATTTCATTTTTTGTTGTTTGTGTTTGTTTATATGGATCCCATTAGCTGAAAGTCTATGCAATCAGCTAGTCTTCCTGGGTCCACACATATGCATATTCATACATACAAATCTGTTTTTAATTCATAACAGGACTAGACATAAAATACAATATGATTTATAATTACATTAATCAAGACATATAAAAACCTAATGTAGTGTTTTTGTTTCAGTAAAAGAAACCCTCCATTTTAGCCTCTGTAACTCTGTGCCAGTAAGGCCTAGAATCACCCTGACATTTGTAACACACACACAGATTGTTTTGGTTCCAATGAGATTGTTGTTTTTTCTTTCTCTCTCTTCTGAGTGTTAGAGGTTTTAGAAGCTCTAACAGAACCACGTGACAGTGCCACAAGGGCGAGACAAGGGTGCATGATGGAGAAAGGTAAAAGAAATTAATTACTCCAGCTGCAATTGTAATAATAAAGCACAAGAAGGCTGAAAAAGAAATTAAGAAGTACATGAAAAAATGGCAAGAACGGACAAAAGGAGGATTGCAGTGGCTTGAAGGAGGGCCGTTGGATGAGTTAAAATGCAGGAAGATGAGAGGTTAAAGAAGCTAAAAGCAGAACAAAGCAAAGAACAAGGGAAAGAGAAGGCTACAGCCCCACCCTCAGGTGAATGTGAGGAGCAGCTCCAACCCCCATCTTATAACGAACATTACAGATCCGAGTACAACGGGATCCATCAATACAGTTGGGAGAAGGAAGCGAAAGCACGTGAAGTAGAACTGGAGATCACTAGTGTTCAAGGCAAAAGGTTAATACGAAAGCTATCAACAGGAGAAAAAGGCAGGAAGAGGAGGACATGGAGGACAACCTCCACAAAGACCGGCCTGGAGAACAGGAGGAAGAGAGGAAGCGCTGGAAGATGATGAATACTGACGCCTGTACTGGGACAGGGAGGTGGAGAAAGCTAATGCCCGATGGGAGGAAGGGGACCCCCACTTATCGAGGCAACAAGCAGAGGAGCGTAATATGGAGTGGTTGACTGAATACACACGCCCGCCAGGTTTAAAAAGACACAGCACACCGACTCATTGGGCACGAGAACATATGGAGCCACGAATGGAAGATGTCTGCTAGCCGGGAAGGAGAGGATCAATAAAGACTGGGCAGATGGAACATCATAAGAACCTCAGCGAAGCACAGGGGTCCCTAAGCAAACCAAACGACTGTGCGACAAAAAAGACCCTCATAGCTGTCCAGGAGGAGCAAGAAAAGAAACAACAGACCAAGGCAGATGGGAATTTATCACCCAACGGAAATAAAAAGACAGGGGAGGTGCGGCAATGGCGTCAACAGCTGGAGGAAGGTACAGAGATGCCCGGCCAGATATTAAAAGGACGGAGTGACCAAAAGTCTCTCACCTCAATGGAAATAGTGAGTGATGACGAAATAAGCTCAAGGGCGGCCCCAGTGGATGTGGAGCCCCAGCACGATATGAGAGGAGTAAGAGTGAAACTGGAGGGAGAAGTGCAGCTGACCCCCCTGGAAACAGAAGGCGTGTGGCAGAACGAAGAGCAGGAAAGAGCAATAAAGGAAGCTCTGGAACGAAGCCAGAAAACAGACGATGGAGGAGTTACGAGGTCAGGCATCACGACTGGAGATGAAAGTGGAGGAATTGGAGTTGGAATATAAAAACTTGGAGGAAGAACAGAAATGAGCGGAGAAACAAGGAGGAGCTTGGAAACTAAGGAGCACAGAGATGGATCACAAAGTTCGAGGAACAAACGACCGGACAAAGTTTGGCTCTGGGAGATCTGAAGTCAATCCTATGCCAAACCATAGGAAAAGCAAAAATGGTGGAAATACTCCACCTTGCTGGATTAGGAAGAGAGGCAGATGATCCTCCCTCAAGAGTCTTGGGATTTGCGGATCAGCTTGGGAATGGTTTGCCTCCTACCTGGAAGGACGCTCATATCAAGTAACATGGAGGGGAGTGACATCTGCTCCATGCAGACTCTCCACTGGCGTCCCACAGGGCTCAGTACTTGGTCCTCTTCTTTTCTCCCTGTATACTCACTCTCTTGGGAAAGTTATTTCATCACATGGGTTCTCTTACCACTGCTATGCTGATGATACACAACTTATCTTCTCTTTCCCACGCTCAGATGCCACAGCTTCTGACCGGATCTCAGCATGTCTGGCAGAAATTTCATCATGGATGACTGCTCATCAGTTAAAGCTCAATCCTAGCAAAACTGAACTGCTGTTCATCCCAGGTGATACATCCCCAGGTCACGATCTTGCTATATCCTTGCACAACGATCTGATCTCCCCTTCAGCCACAGCTCGCAACCTTGGGGTAACCATGGACAATCAACTGTCCTTTTCCTCTCATGTTGCAAATGTGACTCGCTCATGTCGGTTTCTTCTCTACAACATTAGAAGGATTCGGCCATTTTTGTCCACACAGACTGCCCAGGTACTTGTTCAGTCTCTTGTCATTTCTAGACTGGATTACTGCAATGACCTGCTGGCAGGTCTACCTATGAACGCAATCCGTCCTCTGCAAATGATCCAAAATGCAGCTGCCTGGCTTGTTTTCAACCTGCCAAAGTTCTCGCATACCACCCCGCTGCTGTGATCCCTCCACTGGCTTCCGGTAGCTGCACGCGTCCGGTTCAAAACACTGATGCTGGCCTACAAAGCCAAAAATGGACCAGCTCCCTCTTACCTCAAAGCCCTCATCATTCCTCGCACTGCACCCCGTAACCTCCGATCTACCAGCACTGCTCGACTGGTTCCACCATCTCTCAGGGTAAGAGGCAAGTATACTACAAGACTCTTCTCTATACTGGCACCAAGGTGGTGGAATGAACTTCCCATAGAGGTCCAGACAGCCGAGTCACTGGCTATTTTCAAGCGGCGGTTGAAGACCTACTTATTCAGGAAGCACTTCAACTAGCACTTCTTTCCTTATCCTTTGCATTTAAAAAAAAAAAAAAAAAAAAACCTTTGACACTTTTTCATTGTAACTTTGAACAAATGTTTTAAACTCATGGTATCTTAAGTATGTAACCTAGTGAACCAGCATTAATGTATTCAGTGTTAGAGATTTAAGCACTTATGTACGTCGCTCTGGATAAGGGCGTCTGCCAAATGCTGTAAATGTAAATGTAAATGTAAATGTAAATGTTATTGTATCAATGAGGGAAACAAAGCGGGTTATGCAGTAATAGAATACGACCTCATGGAGAATGTATATCAAACAATAAGTGAAGTGACTGTCCCACAACCATGCTCAGCTCAATTGGCAGAGATAAAAGCATTGACAGCAGCTTGTAAGCTAGGAACAGGGAGAACTTGTACAACATACACTGACTCAGCATATGCGTATGGGGTATACGTTTTTGGACCAATCTGGGCACAGCCAGAGGGCTGATGGTTCAACTATCTCACATGGACCAGCCATAGCAGAACTGCTGGCAGCGATACAGATGCCTAAAAAATTAGCTATTGTGAAGTGCAGAGCTCACAGAACAGATGGAACAACAATAACAAAAGGAAACACTGCAGCTGATGAAGCAGCTAAAAAGGCAGCAGTAGGGGATGGATGCATGGTGTCACTCATGCAGGGAGAAGAGCCAGATGCAGGTCCAGGAGAGATGTCAATGGAAGATGTAAGGGATGCACAAAACACAGCCACTCGCCGTAGAACAAAGCTGGGCTAAATGTGGCGGTTCAGGCAATAGTAAATGCGAAAACCCGCCGCTCCAGGGTGCGGGGGAGTACGAGGCACTTCAGGATTACGTTAAAGTGACCAGTATTAACCAATACAATACCACAGCTGACGGCATCGAGGGAAACCTCTATCGACAGTGGCTGACAGAAACCGCTCACCAGGTTGCTGCAAACAGTACCTGTGTAATATGCCATGACCGGTCTAATCAAACTCCCTATGTAATGCCTACTAGAGGTGTGGACGAGTGTGATAAATCTCCATATAATGATACATATTTGTGTCCTGCACTTTGGCTGCTGGGTTCAGCAGCCAGAACACATGGGCCGAAATGGATGGGCAACATAAGTAGATCATGTGCGTATCAGCCGGTAGCCGCGCCAATCCCTACAGATATGACTGTTCAGATGCGGCCTAACCAGAAGTTTCCACTATGTATTAAGTCAAGAGGATCAGTGTATGTTGGTCTAATTCGATCCAGACTCATTCCCACTGCTGGACGAGAACAATAGTGATTCGGACTGGAACTAGTTGCGCATATACAGGACTGTAACATATTGGTGTGTGTCCCTGTTTGTCTGTACCACCTATGTGTGTATATCTTTTATAAGTGTTGTGTACACGAGGCACCACATTACTGGTGATGGCCTTAATGCCTTAATTGTGACTGAATCCAGACTGACTACACACAAACTTTTCTGTACATATGCTTACGTATTGGGTGTTGGTATTTTGTGTCTACTGGTCTATTGCCTGTCTCTCTGTTGTCTGTAAGGCTTTGTTGCAGGCTATGTCGAACCCGTGGAGTGATCAGAGACAAGTCCAGTGACCCCACACTTGTGCCTGGTTAGAGGCGAGCTCACTGGGTGTCGCTTGTCGCCTCGACGCCCCCGGTTACTGCTACACGTGCATCCAACTGGACAACGAGGTGGACCTGTCTGACTTCATCTGGGGGGACTTCAACCTGGGTGTAGCACCACATCGTACCTGGCTAACATACCCTTCCCCGCCGACGGCTGACACCTGGTTCATGTTGCTTGAGGACACACGCCCTGTGTCACTTATCCTTGCACACGCAGATCTAGTCCTCCCTGAAGGACTGTGGGTTCATTCATGCCACCAGAATGATTAATCTCTGGACAGGGGATTGCATACGAGGTACATCGTTCCTTCTGTGTGGCCTCGACGTATGGACGTGGACGTGCACATGCATATATTATTACCCGTCATATACGGCAGGCCGCCATACGCCAGTACTGTACGTTATTCGTTTGTGTATATAAACTCTAGACATCTCACACCAAAGATGTGCAACAAGATCTACAGGATATGCAAGGGCCACACGCCCTGTGTCACTTATCCTTGCACACGCAGATCTAGTCCTCCCTGAAGGACTGTGGGTTCATTCATGCCACCAGAATGATTAATCTCTGGACAGGGGATTGCATACGAGGTACATCGTTCCTTCTGTGTGGCCTCGACGTATGGACGTGGACGTGCACATGCATATATTATTACCCGTCATATACGGCAGGCCGCCATACGCCAGTACTGTACGTTATTCGTTTGTGTATATAAACTCTAGACATCTCACACCAAAGATGTGCAACAAGATCTACAGGATATGCAAGGGCCACCCACTTTCATGGACTCATGGGCACGGGGTGATTCGGATGCGGTTGTTCCCATAACTCGAGCTTTCCACGCTTATAGCCACAAAGACATTTGGGGATCCTTATATGCGGGCCGTCACATTTGGGCCCCCTTGCCATAGTGGATTTAAACCATGCATCGCAATCACTACTGGTGGTCGTAGAGACAGCTAGTTCTCTTATGCCCTGCAACTGTTTTTTGTTTGTTTATTATGTTGTATGTTTATGCTGTATGTTTCGGTGACCCTGGTGACACTGCTTTCACTGTCGCACTATATATGCGGGCAGAGTGAGAATTTTCCCTCAAATCTGGCATCTAGAGGGTTTTTCGCTCACTCCTGGCTCACCTTTTGAGATAGTGAATTGTGGTCAATTAGTAATGTTTTGTTTTATGTTAATGTGTTTGTTATGTTTTATGTATTATGGGTTTTGTTTTCATTGGTGGGGAGTAATATTCTGTTTTATGTTATTGTGTTTATGTTTTATGTATTATGGGTTTTTTTGTTTTCGTTGTGGGGGAATGTTGTAGGTTGTTGTAAGTTGGGGTAGAGGTCGTCGTGATTAGATAGGTTATATGGGTTAGTGGAAATGACAAGGTAGTCCAGAACACTGCAACACATGGAACCAGTCGAGCAGTGCTGGTAGATCGAAGGTTGCGGGGTGCAGTGCGAGGAATGATGAGGGCTTTGAGGTAAGAGGGAGCTGGTCCATTTTTGGCTTTGTAGGCCAGCATCAGTGTTTTGAATCGGATGCGTGCAGCTACCGGAAGCCAGTGGAGGGATCGCAGCAGCGGGGTGGTATGCGGGAACTTTGGCAGGTTGAAAACAAGCCGGGCAGCTGCATTTTGGATCATTTGCAGAGGACGGATTGCGTTCATAGGTAGACCTGCCAGCAGTGCATTGCAGTAATCCAGTCTAGAAATGACAAGAGACTGAACATGTACCTGAGCAGTCTGTGTGGACAAAAATGGCCGAATCCTTCTAATGTTGTAGAGAAGAAACCGACATGAGCGAGTCACATTAGCAACATGAGAGGAAAAGGACAGTTGGTTGTCCATGGTTACCCCAATGTTGCGAGCTGTGGCTGAAGGGGAGATCAGATCGTTGTGCAAGGATATAGCAAGATCATGACCTGGGGATAAATCACCTGGGATAAACATCAGTTTAGTTTTGCTAGGATTGAGCTTTAACTGATGAGCAGTCATCCATGATGAAATTTCTGCCAGACATGCTGAGATCCGGTCAGAAGCTGTGGCATCTGAGGGTGGGAAAGAGAAGATAAGTTGTGTATCATCAGCATAGCAGTGGTAAGAGAACCCATGTGATGAAATCTTCCCCAAGAGAGTGAGTATACAGGGAGAAAAAAGAGGACCAAGTACTGAGCCCTGTGGGACGCCAGTGGAGAGTCTGCGTGGAGCAGATGTCACTCCCCTCCATGTTACCTGATATGAGTGTCCTTCCAGGTAGGAGGCAAACCATTCCCAAGCTGATCCGCAAATCCCAAGACTCTTGAGGGTGGATAAGAGAGTCTTGTGGTTGACCGTATCAAACGCTGCTGAAAGATTAAGGAGCATAAGGACGGATGACAGTTTGGCTGATCTAGCAGTATGTAGCTTCTCAGAGACATCCAAAAGGGCTGTCTCTGTAGAGTGAGCTGCTTTAAAGCCAGACTGGTTGGGATCTTGAAGGTTGTTCTGTGAGAGATAGACAGACAGTTGATTATAGGCAATGCGTTCAAGAATTTTTGACAGAAATGAGAGAAGTGGTACCGGTCTGTAGTTACTGATGTCTGATGGATCCAGAGCAGGTTTCTTTAGGATGCTCTCTTGAAAGTAGTTGGTACCTGACCTGACCTTACTTAAAATAAGGACCTTAGAGTACCAATGTGTACCTTAATGTACAACTATAAATTTTTGGGGTTAAATAAGGTACAAAGATGTCCTTTTAGGGGTACTGTCCCAGTGGCAATCTGTTCTATTTCTTTCTTTCTTTCTTTCTTTCTTTCTTTCTTTCTTTCTTTCTTTCTTTCTTTCTTTCTTTCTTTCTTTCTTTCTTTCTGTTTTGTAATCATATATAATCATAACACATATAAAGCATAATTAAAAAATCATGATTAAAAATAAAACCTGTCATTTACACAAGGGTTAACTGAAAAAAAAAAACAAATAACACTAGACATTTCGTCCCCTCCACTTTTTAATGTTGGCTATGCCCCTGCCCTTACTTAAGAAACCAGTGGGTGATCCATTTAATTTTGAAAATATTTGTCCAATTTCAAATTTACCATTTATATCTAAGGTAGTTGAAAAGTGTATTGCAATTCAAATTCATGAACATCTGTCAAGCAATAACTTGTGTGAAACATTACAATCTGGTTTTCATCCCCACCACAGCACTGAGACTGCTCTAGTCAGAATAACCAATGATCTACTGTTGGCAGCTGACTCTGGGCTTTTAACTATACTTGTCCTTTTAGACTTGAGCACTGCCTTTGATACTGTCTCACATAACATTCTTATTAACAGATTAGTTTCCCTTGGTATTACTGGCACTGTTCTGTCTTGGTTTAGGTCATATCTATCTGGATGCAGTCAGCATATTCAATTAAAAGTTTTTTTGTTCAAGAACATCTACATTCACCACTGGTGTTCCCCAGGGTTCTGTCTTGGGTCCACTTCTTTTCATTTTATATATATGTTTCCTCTTGGTGATATTTTAAGGAAATATTGTACTTTTCACTGCTATGCGGATGACACTCAACTCAACTTTTTAGCTGAAATTAAAGACTGGCTCTCAGCAAACTTTTTGAAGGTAAATAGCAATAAAACTGAGGCTCTGCTTGTTGGCACTAGATCTGTTGTGTCTAACTCTAATTGTTTCTCTTTACACATTGATAATACTGCAATCTGTCCTTCCTCTCAGGTTAAAAGTTTGGGTGTCATCATGGATCATTTATCTTTTAAAGCTCAAATTAATAATATCACACGGATTGCATACTTCCATTTGCACAACATAAATCGTCTCCGTCCCTTTCTTTCAAATAATATTACTGCAGTTCTCATTCATGCATTAGTCACCTCACGTATAGACTACTGCAATGCTCTTACAGGCATTCCTTCCAAATTGCTGCATAAGCTTCAACTGGTTCAGAATTCTGCAGCTCTTGTTCTCTCTAGAACACTTTATAGTGATGACATTTCTCCGGTTCTCCAGCAATTGCACTGGCGTCCAGTAAAATATAGAGTTCAATTCAAAATCTTGCTGATAAGGCACTTCATAATCTTGCACCACAATACCTTACTCAAATTCTCCATGTTTACACTCCTTCACATGCATTTCATCTTCAATTTCTCTAGTGGTACCTCGGATTCGACTTACTATTATGAGTGCCAGATCTTTTAGTTATGTTGCCCCCTGCCTATGGAATTCTCTTTCCCTCGATGTTTGCCATAGCGAGTACTTGTTGACTTTTAAAATCTTTTTATACAGGCTTTCTTATAGCATATAAGAAATATATAACAAATATATATTGTTACATATTACAATATAACATAAATATTGTTGCATATAACAATATATAAACAATATATGTTTTATTGAGACTTAAATGCACTTTATATGTATATGCTGTTTGTTTGTTGTGTGTTTTGTCTTATGCAGTGACCTGTATATTGCTTGTAAGGTGACCTTGGGTGTTCTGAAAGGCACAATGAAATAAAATGCATTATTATTATTATTATTATTATTATTATTATTATTATTATTATTATTATTATTATTAAAGTAGTTAGTTGCTACAAACTATGGTGTTTGTAGGTGGTTCCTATTATATTCCAACCATAATTCCGATCCTTCCCAAAAGCACAGGTTCACTATTCTTATAATTCCTGCATAATTTCCTGGATCTAAGAAGAACAGTATGTCATCTCTGGCGAGAAAAAATGCAATTGTGTGTTTTTTAGCACAAAATAAAGAGAACCAGTGTAAGAAAGAAACGTTCATTACACTTGTATGTCTGTTCTGATATACTGTAAAGGAATAGACTAAGCTAAATTAGGGATGTGAGATGACACAATGTGCCTCTCAACTTCCGTGTATTTACTTCTGGAGTCATAAAGAAGCTCATAACTACTTACAAGTGCAGTACGAGTGAAGGAGGAACAGGTTGATTAAGACTGTTAATATTTGCTACAAGAGTAAGAGATTTATTTTATATTTATAAAGATAAATTTGGTGTAAATTTCGAGTGTCGTCTGTCTGAAGGCTGATGTCACTGTGTTTTATAGAATGCTGAGACAACAATCCTCATGTTACTGACAGGTAAACTTTACGTATATTTCAGCTCTACTGTTTTACTGTGCTGATGTGTCTCTACTGCAACAGTTTTGAAAAAGCTCTCCACATGTCTGTGTGTTTGGAAGTGTTTTATAAATTTGACACGATTTGGGGACAGACTAGAAAATTTGTAGTATGTGGAGTAAAAGGAGTAAAAGACAAGAGTTATGGAGCAAAACAGAAAATGTATTATTGCAAATTCTTTTGAAACATATCAAATCATAATCAGAATGAAGTTCATGTCTGATCATGTGTGTGTGTGTCTCTGTTCCTGTGCGTGCGTCTCTGTGTGTGCGTGTATCTGTGCCTGTCTGTGCATACGTGTGTGTGTCTGTGCGTGTGTCTGATCATGTGTGTGTGTGTGTGTCTGTTCCTGTGTGTGTGTCTCTGTGTGTGTGCGTGTGTGTGCATGTGTCTGTGCCTGTCTGTGCATACGTGTGTGTGTCTGTGCGTGTGTCTGATCATGTGTGTGTGTGTGTTTGTGTGTGTGTGTGTGTGTGTGTGTGTGTGTGTGTGTGTGTGTGTGTTTGTGTATGTGTGTTCCAGGAGTTCAGGCTCAGCACAGTGTAACTTTCTCCTCTCAGAGTCTCTGTGTTGTTATTGGATCTACAGTAATTATCCCCTGTACATTTACACCTGATCACTCCAGAATCACAGAGAGACAGTGGTATCGAATCCAGAGCTCTGAAGGAGAACCACAAGAACTGAGCAAAGATCCAGAGTATTCAGGACGTGTGTATGTAAATACCTGGGGGTCTGTCTGTAGTCTGATAGTGTGGAATGTGAGAGTGAGTGACTCTGGAGTTTATTACTTTAGATTTAAAAAACAGAGCAGTGACTGGATATCAGCTTCATCTGGAGTTCAACTGACTGTTACAGGTAACACACACATACACACACAAACGCATACATGCACGCACTCACACACACACACACACACACACACACACACACACACACACACACACACACACACACACACACACACACACACACACTTTATTGTGTAGTATGTAGTATGTGGTATGTATTTACAGCGATTTGGTCCGTAATTGTGTGTAGACTTGCAAGTAAAGTTGGATCCTAACACTGTAGGACAGAAAGAAGTGAAAGTGACCTGTAGCTCCACCTGCAGACTCAACACACTCCTTTTCTACTGGTACTGGAATGACCAGGATATCAAATGCACAAAAATCGCCTCCATTGTACTTTACTCCACCAGTCGATCTGATGAAGGCAGCTACTCCTGTAAAGTGTATGGGAGTGAACACTGCTCTCCTCCAGTGTGTAAGTGTCAGAGTAAATCTGTCCTTCAGCATCCAACTGAAACCAGTAGCTCATATTACTGTCATTAAAATACCATCATTTGTTCATAGCATTGTTTCTGATTAAGGGGACTTAATTTTATTATGTTTTAATGTTTAATAATCAGGGATGTGATGGTGTGTATCACTTAGGACTTTAATTAATGAGTTAGCAAATAATTTCATAATATTTCAGTTTATAATGATGATGAATTTGCAATTTATACTGAACTGCCTCATTCTCCACCAGTACATGTAATGGGAAACTGTCTGATAGGCTCAGAGCGAGAAATATCACAAACTTAATACTTCCACAGCTGATTCACTATTCATACAGTGATACGTTGAATGTAGTTTATTCATTAAAGGTGAGGTGCACAATGTTTGAAAGCCAATGTTGACATTTGAAATCACCAAAACAAACACGCCCCTAACTGGGTGTCACCCCTGTTTTTATAGCTCTGCCCCACACATACATACACAACCCAGGCAACTATTATGGCGAAACCTGCTGGGGCAGCTGGCCGAGGGGATATTTTTACCAATAAATGAACTTAATGAGTAATATTATGGTAATATTTGTAAAATGTGTTTTTGTAGTACTGTCTGTTGTACCGTAAAAGGATTAGCTCCGTTTCACGTGGAAGACGACGTTCAACACCTAGAACCTGAGGCAGAGGTAACGGCAGGTATCCACCATGTCAATGTTTCATTCGCTTTCTGCTAATATCAGACATGCACACTGAACACTCTCTCTGCCTCAAATTGACAAGACATGCTAATTCTGCTAATTGGCTACACGTTTGTTTTGTTTGTTGGCCTGACTCTGTTTTCTGAAGCATTTTTCAAACATCGTGAACCCGCCTTTAATTCAACATGTGATGTTGCCTCTGTTGTCACCAGTGATAAAATCTTACATGTAGTCAAAACACTGTGTTTATAGTACAATAACAGGATCAACAGTTTAACACAGTAAATTCAAAAAACACAAGTCACTTTCATTTAAACACTGATGAAACTTTATTACACTATTCTAAGACACAGAACTAAACTAACACATAAACACACACAAAGGTCAACACAAAAGGATTTAGAACAGAGATGGGAATGAAATTAATGTTAGAAATGAATTCACGTTTCTAGTAAACTACGGTAGATCTCACACCATGAACTGAACAAACCATCATATCAGTTTAAGCTTCTTTTAATTCTTTAGTAGGGCTTTAAACCTTGTGTTTAAGAGCAACAGTTCACAGAGAATCTAGAGGTCCTGTACTTGTGTTTGTGTGGTGTGTTTGGATGAGGAAATCCTCCATTAGTTTCTTTGACTGGTGGATTTTCAGACGATTTTATTCGTTGGTGGTCTGGACGGCTTTTCAGTACCATTTCAGGAGACCGGTCAGGATGGTGAATGAAGTGGAAGTGCTTGAAGAATGATGATGTGGTTCATAGCAGTGCAAAAGCCTGGAATCTGAGTCTTTGTGTGGAACTTGTGTTGATGTGGAGTCGATCTCAGAGTCTCCGTGATTTTCTTGTGATGTTGACAGAATCGACTCCTCTCAGTTCCCTGTATTGATTCGTTAACTCGACTCGACTCCTAGATGTATTGGTGTCATAGGGTTTTGACCCTTTCTGTCTTCTCCAACCCCAAAATGTTTTCTCTTGTCAGTCGTTGTCTTAAGGCAGGGTGTAAGCCATATTCTCCATCTATGACATTAATTAGCATATTAGTCTCTGAATTACACGGTTTCACACTTTTTCTGAAATAAGTTTCGAATTTTGGTCATGAATATTGTAACATGGATATAGTATAATGAAATGTTCTCATCTTTCAGGAAATCATTCATCGATCTCAAACAAACCAAACAAGGCATATAGAGGTTATTAAATACTGATAACACGACAACCATAACACATGATAAATAATCAAACAGTGGCAGGAAATGCTAGTTATGAGAATTCAGTTCAATTAAAATTGATTTGTATAGCACTTTTTACAATTGACAAACATACTGTAGAACTAAAGGTTATTATAAAGTATAAAATAAATATTAAAAGAATACAAAATTAAAGATTAATATTAGATATATTTAAATGTGTTTGTGTTTATCCCCAATGAGCGAGTCTGAGGTGACTCAGGTGACTGTGGGGCTTCCTTGAATGGAATGAATAAACCTTGAGAGGAACCAGACTCAAAGGTGAACTTCATCCTCATATGGGTGACACTGGAGGGTGTGATTATAAATATACAGTCTGATAAATGTTATATTAATGTTAAAGTCCACATGGAGTTTGGGGGGGGTGTCACAGGACACCGAAAAAACAAAACAAAACTCAGGCCGATGACATGGTCCGCAACCAGGAAGTGAGGCGGCACCCTACGCGGAGAAACCAGAAGCAGGGCGGCGTCCCTCACCGAGAAAATGTGGACCGATGTCACCAACACGGCGAGGTCCAGAAAAGTCCAAATAAAAAAAAAAATCTCCCAATTGGCTGGTCCAGGTTACAGCTATCCTGCTGGATCCTAGTGTGGCGGAATCTGGCAGCTGCATTTTGGACTAATTGTAGCCTATTTATTAAAGATGCAGGACAACCACATAGTAAAGCTTTACAATAGTCCAGTCTAGAGGTCATGAATGATGAATGCATGAACTAGCTTCTCAGCATCAGATACAGACAGGGTGTTTCTTAGCTTGGTAATATTTCTAAGGTGGAAGAAGGCTGTTCTTGTAATTTGGGCAATATGATTTTGAAAAGACAAGTTGCTTTCTAATATAACAACCAAGTTCTTTCACTGTCGAGCTACTAGTAACAGTACATCCCTCTAGATGGAAGCTAAAGTGTGAGAGCTTCTGTGTGCTGGTTTTTGGACCGATAAGTAGTATTTCTGTCTTATCAGAGTTTAACAACAGAAATTTACAGCCTATCCAATCTTTTATCTCTTTAACACACTCAGTTAGTTTGGACAATTTAGCTATTTTATCTGGTTTTTATGAGATATATAACTGTGTATCGTCAGCATAACAGTGGAAACTAATTCCATGCATTCTAATGATGTTCTCTAAGGGGCCTGAAACCTGACTGAAATTCTTCAAAGATATTGTTCTCCTGTAAGAAGGAGCTCAGTTGAACAGACACCACCTTTTCTAGTATTTTATACATAAACAGAATGTGTGAAATCGGTCTGTAATTTGATAGTTCATTAGAATCTAAATTAGGTTTCTTAATGAGGGGCCTAATAACGGCGAACTTGAAAGATTTAGGGATGTGACCTAAAGATAGCGAGGAGTTAATGATATTGTAACAAGGAGTCGTACGGCTGGTGATCCATTTGCAGCGTTTATTTTGAACTCGACAACAGACAGGCAGGGTCAAACATGGCAAACACAATATCGAAGGACAGGCAAAATCAGAAACGAAAGGACAGGCAGGAAGTCAGGGCAGGCAGCAAACAATCAGAAAATCAAAACACAGAACTAAATCAAAACCAGAACTACGACAAACAGGAAATGCTCAGAATGACTGCTAAAGCAAGTGGAGACTTCGCACTGAGGTCAAGTTCAAGTATTTATACACGCTGGCTGATAGGAAACAGGTGGCGCAGTAATCAGACTTCGTGATGGATGCTGGGAGATGTAGTCCGGAAACGATTAAAATTCAGTGTCCTTTTAGACTGTCTAAACCAGGGCTATACAATTAGTTTGTCATTGGGCCAGTTCATGAGACACATCCCAAATGAGGGCCAGAGATATCTGGTTTGCAATATGAGTGATGACACAACAATATAGGAGGAGCCCATATGTTTTTTTTTGCACCATAAGACACCCAATTAGGCTTTTTCTACATTCAAATGGGTAAATCAGAGAGCCATAGCCATATCACACTCATTTAGAATTTAACTGAGACGTAAGTACACATAAAAAATTCACAATACGGAAAATATCTTTGTTTCGTGGTATTTTTTGTCAAAACAAATTATTTTAGTTTGTCTATTTAAACTACAACAGCCATCTTAGTAATTGGCAAACATGGTGCCTTCTATTGAGAGAAATGACATTTATTTTAGATTTCACAAGAGCAGTGACAACACACACACTGATGCAGGAGCTGGACTGTAAGGGATGTGTGATTACTCGTTTTAATGCTGTTCATGTATGTGAGTGATGATTCACATGTGAGATAAGAGCTAGAGTAGTAGAGTAGGTTTAATGTTGTTTCAACAACTGTCCAGATTTTGTTGAAAAAAAAAAACTGAAGTAAGAAATTAACAGAAGGAATGATACTAACAAAAATTGTTACCGTCCTGTCAGTCAACATGTCTCACAGGAGAGGCTGCTCGCGCCACTCACCCAATGTCACGTGACTCCTGCTCTGTGCTGTGACTGTGGCCCCTGCCGAACGGAACAGAGGCACGTCACTTCATAACTCTGGGGTCCATTGTCCAACTGAACTAAATTTATTCTAGAGATTTATTTTTCACACTAGGCTACTTGAAGGGCTGAACAAATGACCTTGCAGGCTGTGAATTGAACATCTTGCTTTAGACTGTAAAGAGTTCTGATGTGTTTGTTTAAAGAGGAGTTCTGTGGATTGTATGAATAGTGGTGAGAGCATGGGAAACTTTGTGTGCCTTTGAGAACGAACAAAGGGTCAGGAGTCTTGGGTTCTATCTCTTGGGTTCTGTCAGTTCTTGACCAGTGACATGAATCAGTAGGTTTGTTAAAGATTTACATCATTTTCATTGAGACACAAAATAAACTAAATGTTATAAAGACACAAAATTTGCGGTTCTGACTTCTTCCTTCCTGTGTGTACATCTCTGTGTGTTTCAGGTGTACTGGGTAGAAAGTGTTGGGGTGTGACTTACACTGCTGAACATGTGTGTGCTCTGAAAAACACATCAGTTTATCTTTCCTGCTCTTATAAATATCCTGCAGGTCACACCGTGATAAAATCAGTGTGGTTCATTAAAGCACAGGTTATTGCTGAGCCTGAGGATGTGAGAAATGATGAGGAGTATCAGGGCCGAGTGCAGTACACACAGAGCTCCCAGAATGACTGTAGACTGAGAATCACTAACCTGAGAGAGAGAGACGCTCAAACATACAGGTTCAGATTCCACACTGATGATCCTACAGGAAAATACACCGGAGAACCTGGAGTCTCTCTGTCTGTCACAGGTAATGTAACACTATTATACATTTATTTATCTATAGTTTTAGAGATAAAAGTAATTACATTCTAATAAATATTTACAGATCTGAAAGTTACAGTATCAGTCTGGTACAAAATGAAGCTGAGCTGCACCACCACCTGCACTCTGTCTAACAAACCCACTTACATCTGGTACAAGAACGGACAGCGTGTTACTGACCAGGACAGAAATGAACTGGATGTCAGCAGTGAGGATGCAGGCAGCTTCTCCTGTGCTGTAAGAGGACATGAGGAACTTCGCTCTCCTGCTGTCTGTAAGAACTCACTTTAAACTACACTCAATCTCTCATTGTATGTAAAGGGCAACATCAAATAATAGTTTAAAGTTTAAATGTAAATTTTAAATCTTAATGTTATGTACACATTAAACATACAGGAACTCTTCAATTTAAAAGTGACATCAATCTTAAACTAACTTTAAATGGTAACTATAAATGTTAAATCTAAATAGAAATCATAAACGTAATTGTTCTTATGCTAATTGCCCCGCCCTCTCAGAGTGGGCATCATGATAAAACACAATGCCTGAAGGGTTGCCAGGTTTATACTTTACTCTGCTAGATTTTGAAACAAATTTGAGGATGTGAAAAGCAGATGTGCTCATGGCATTTTGGGCTGATTTAAAAACATGCTCTGATTTATAAAACCTTTTTTTTAAATGTCTTTTTCTTTCATTCTTATCTCAAGAAAATTGTTTCTAAAGAGAGTAAAATATCCAAACTTATTTTTTATTCTTTACAATTGGCTGAAACCCAATAGATAGCAATAAACTCAAATCTTTTTTTTTTTTTTAAATCTAACTAATTTTGTGTGTTTCAGGTGTTCCTGATGAGAAGAGCTGCTGGAGTGTGACTTACTCCACCCAGAGTGTCTGTGGTCTAATTAGCTCATCAGTGGACATACACAGTTATTTTACCTTCCCTAATAAATATAAGGTCATGAAAATGTTATGGTTTATTAAAGAGCGGGTTAATGTTGAGCCTGAGGATGTGAGAGAGGATGAGGAGTATCAGGGCCGAGTGCAGTACACACAGAGCTCCCAGAATGACTGTAGTCTGAGAATCACTAACCTGAGTGAGAGAGACGCTCAAACATACAGGTTCAGATTCGACACTGATGATCCTAAAGGAAAACACACCGGAGAACCTGGAGTCTCTCTGTCTGTCACAGGTAATGTCACACTATTATACATTTATTTATCTACATTTTTACAGATAAAAGTAATTACAATCTAATTTAATATTTGCAGATCTGAAGGTTACAGTATCAGACTCGGGTAGCGGACAAATCGATCTGTGCTGCATCACCACCTGCACTCTGTCTAACAAATCCACTTACATCTGGTACAAGAACGGACAGCGTGTGTCTGAGTGTAAATCTGCCTCCTGCTCTGTAGCTGCAGTCGGTGGTGCGGTCAGTTACAGCTGTGCTGTGTAAGGCCATGACAGTCTCCTCTCTCCTCCAGTGTGTGAGTGTGGATTTTACTCTCCTCATTCAGAGTCCATCTACATCTCTATCAAACACTGAACCTGAACACACAGCAGCAGATTCAGGGGATTTATTTCTGTTCAGATTCCCCTAAAAACACCAGAGCAGTGGTTCTTTCCTCAGGAGACACAGTGGAGGGGGATTCAGTGACTCTGAGCTGTAGCAGTGATGCAAACCCTCCTGTTCTCACCTACTCCTGGTTTAAACAGAGTTCAGCTGCAGACACACTGCTGATAACAGGCCAGAATTACAGCATCAGTAACATCAGCTCCCAGCACAGAGGACTGTACTACTGCACTGCTCACAACCAGCTGGGACACCACAAATCTACACCAACACATCTGGATGTGCTCAGTAAGTGTTTATATTAATGCACTCGCACCACCCTGTCGCTGATATTACCATCCTAAAGTTGATTATTTTTATACAACAGCATTTATCCTGAGAGATTTCTAAGTGAATAAAACTTCAGTCCTGGTGTTTACTGATGTACTGTGTATAAGGACTAAACCGATTAGCATAAAGACCTTAATACTGGATGAAATATAAGCACAAACTTCAATGACCAAAGAGTTTTTTAACCTTTATTATGATTTGATTCATTCAGTTCATGGTTGTATAAAAATAGTTTATTTTCCACAGTAAATAGTTTTGTCCTCTGTATGTGAGCTGAAAGCTTTTCTTTATCTCAGCTGAGGTGTGGAAGCTGCATGCTGTATGGGGAGCTGCTGCTGCACTCGTTCCTGCTCTGCTTCTCTCCCTTCTTACTGCCTTCCTGTGTGTTAAGTGAGTGACTGAATTCTTTATTTCTTCCTTAAATTACTGTGTTTGTTATTTGGTGTTAAACATTAGCAGAATAAAGCAGGGACAGATTGAACAGCCTGGTTTTTATGTCCTTTGTGTGAACAGGAGGAAGAAAAGAGCAGAGAGAGACATTCAGGTACTCAGAGAAGTTTTCACTTCATGTCTTTATCTTCACAAAGCTCTACATGAAGTTCCTATGGATCTGTTATTAAATAAAAATTAAAGACTTTTTCTCTTCTTTTCTCTCAGTGTATTCCAAAACCTGGAGATGACACATACACATGGCTGAACCTCATGTCTATGTCCCCGGATTATGACACTCTGCAAGTAAGTATATGGTCTTTCTGCCTGTGTGTGTGTGTGTGTGTGTGTGTGTGTGTGTGTGTGTGTGTGTGTGTGTGTGTGTGTGTGTGTGTGTGTGTGTGTGTGTGTGTGTGTGTGTGTGTGTGTGTGCGTGCGTGTGTGTGTTTGGGTGTTTAGTTTTTCAAATTCTCTTGTCCCCCTAGAATATTCAGAGTTCATCCAGTGACACTTACACAACTCTGAACCCTGCAACCATGTCCTCTGATTACGATGTGCTGAGGGTAAGTGCATGTGTTTGTGCGTCTGCATGTGTGTGCACCTGTGTGTGCGTGTGTGTGTGTGTGTGTGTGTGTGTGATCAAGACTGACACTGGATGGTGCACCTTATAAAAACTAGACTGTTTCCTCCTAAGCAGTAATAATGTGCACTAAACAGTACAGATGTTTCATATAATTTTTCCTTCCAGATTGTCTCGTCAGCCCTGTCAATTAGATTGACCCAGATGTTTAGGATTTGTCACAGTTTGTGTTTATTACAGTGTGTAATTAGATGGTTTTTATTTCAGAATGTGGCTTCAGCAAAGAGAAGAACTGCATATTATACACACACATACATATATAACGTGTAGCCGCCTGCAGAAATACTGCACATTTTCTACTATATCCTGATTTTTCTCATCGTCTCTTCACTCGCTTGATCTGTTAAAGCAAAGAATTCCGACCAAAGTCAAGATGGATTTTAATATAAGATTTTTAAAATAAGATGTTTCTATTTACGAGAATAAAATTGAGCTCATGAGCATTTATGTTATGGTTTTATTTATTTTATTATTTTATCTTTTTAGGGGTTTTTCATACAACAGTACAAACTTCTTTACATAATCTAGAGAACAATCCTGGTTATTCAAAAAATGTGAACAGAATGGAATTAAGTAGAAATACAAAATAAAACATAATTTATATCCATGCAATCATAAACAGTTTGTTCATTTTTAATCACAACACATGTAAGAATTTTAACATGTATACAGTAAACTGTATCAGTAGAGAATAATAATAAACAATACAATCAGTAATAAACAATAATAACTTTAGCCAAATACATAACAGAAATTATATACAAATATAAATAAATAAATCTGAACACTGATGGTGAACAGAACAGCATGACTGCTGTGAATAAAGTGCAGATGTGTGTGATATCTGTAATAGAGCTGTGAGCTGCAGCCTCGAAGCGAACGTAAAAATCTTTCAGCTCGTCTGTCAGAGAAGTTGCCGCATTTACTGGTAATTTATTGACGGTCCCTTTAATGAGGACGGTTCCCTTCTGAGTCTGGTTCCTCTCAAGGTTTCTTCCTCATGTCCTCTCAGGGGGCTTTTATTGTTCCGGCTTTTTCATTAGGGATAGGGAAATACAGTGTTGTATAAAGTACTAGAAAGCAATAGCCTACTTGAGTAAAAGTACAAGTATCGTACTAGAAAAAGACTTTGGTAGAAGTGAAAGTCACCTTTTAGAATATTACTCAAGTAAAAGTCTTAAAGTATCTGATATTTACTGTACTTAAGTATCAAAAGTAATTTTCTGATATTTAATGTACTTAAGTATTTGAAGTAAATGTAAAAAGTAATATTTCAGTGATTTTTGGTAGGCATAAGGGGTTTTAGCCCTCAATGAGAATTTAAAACAAGAAGAGTTTTATATTATATATTATATGACTACATAGTAAGCCAAAAGTTATGGTATTATTAAATTGCAAAAGTGGACACCAAAATTTTGTGCATGTTGTAATGATGCAGGCTTTAATCAAATCAGTTCATGTATGTGTGCATTCTCTACAGTGTGTCCAATGAATGCAGTCATTAATAAACTAATATTCAATAGACAAAGACCAAATAAATAAATGTTATTTTTATTTAGTATTGATATTGCATTAATATTTTGTTTGTGCTATCAACTCTGGTAATAAGAATAGTGACATTTCACTGCTTTTGGTTGCACCGGTTATAGATAAACGCCTCCAGCTCTGACTGCGCGTGCACGCTGCGCGTACCTGTGCTTCTCCGTAGAGCGTGCATGCGGACGTGCAGTGACACTCTAGGAGCAGCGATTCGCCAAACCTCCCTTATTGCAGTCACACACATGTCTTATGATTTTATTTTGTAGTAACGAGTAACGAAGATGCTTATAGGAAATATAGCGGAGTAAAAGTATACATTTTATCTAGGAAATGTAGTGGAGTAAAAGTGAAAGTTGACATAAATTTAAATAGCGAAGTATACGTGAAATTTCTACTTAAGTACAGTAACGAAGTATTTTTACTTCGTTACATTACAACACTGGGGAAATATATAGTATCTTAAGATCTAAGCTAATCTTTTTTTAAAATTAATTTTAAACTTTAATTATATATATATGTATATAACGTATATATTCTTTTATTTATTTTTATTATTATTATTAGTATTATTATTATTATTGTTGTATATATATATATATATATATATATATATATATATATATATATATATATATATATATATATATTTCTCTCTCTCTTTTGTTTCCATACTTCTTTAAAGCTGCTTTGAGACAATTGGAAATTGTTAAAAGCGCTATACAAATAAATTGAATTGATTTTATTTTGAGTTAACTGACCGAACATCTGTCGAACATCCATCCCTAAACTGTCCTTAAATTTCCTTTTTGTAATTGGAAAAATTCCAAGCAAAAAGAAATGTGTAGAGGTTAAAATCAATATGATTTAAGTGTAACTTTTGGAGTGTCCACTAGGGGAAGATCGAAGGTTGCAAGTTGTGGCTGCCGCAATTTGTGCTGTGCGTCACAGCTAATACAGACTGACGCAGAGACAACAGCACGAGTCTGTGTTCTCGTTTATTACAGTTTTTTTTAGTTGCTAACAAACATTGTTTAATACTGAAAACACATTTTCAAAACTCTTCACACAGTCTGCATTACCAGCATGAATTTTGGCCAAACAGTTAATCTCACCTACAAAACTCACTCAGACCAGCAGACACTGGCAACATTTCTCATTCAGAAAGCTTCTCATTTCATTCACAACACACTGACCTAAAAAACACTAACAACAGGAAGCATTACATAATTGATGAACTTTTCTTTTTTAAAGTCTCATTGATTTTCCACATGAATCAGTTTTTCATATAGAATACTGTAACTCAATTTCACTTAATTGAAAGCATTTGTAACACGAATGAATCAGAAATTAATCAAAATTAAACATTTTTTTATGAATATAATACTTGAAAATTATAACCAAAAGGTGAAAAAAGAGGGAAAAAACTCCAGGGCTGCAATGATAATAAAAAAAAGAATAAATAAAATACATTCTACACATTACTGTAAATGTGTAGTTGTTCATTACAGTAAATTACAGTGATGGTTCTAGTCTGCTCTCTCTCTCTTGCATTTGGCCACAAGTTCTCATCAACATCACCTTCCACCTCCACGCAGATAAAAACTCCTCTTTGGGTGATAAGAAAGGGGAGCATGGAGGCGGGTACAGTATAATACTGACATCCTAGGATGTGCCGCAAACCACTCTGTGACTGCAGCAGAGTGGTGGAATGCCACATTATTCTACACAACAATGAAGGAAGGGGAGTTTGATGCCCTTTGGCTTCTCTCCTCTGCTGGCACAAATGGAATATGTAGGTCATTTAGAAATGAAATGAGCCTCTCTGTATTGTAAGGGCCAATGAGTGGTTTGTGTAACAGCAAACCCTCACTGGACATTGCTGCACACATTGTGATGTTAGCTCCACTTTGGCCTAGGACCTCCACAGTTACTCTCTGTTTCATTACATTTCTTCCCTTGTGTCGTGTTTTTGCCAGGTTGAATCCAGATTCATCCACAAAGATAAAAGTATGTGGAGTTTGGGGCAAGTCGTGGCCTAGTGGTTAGAGAGTCTGACTTGTAATCCTAAGGTTGTGGGTTCGAATGTCGGGCCGGCCACGACTGATGTGCCCTTGAACCCCCGAAACTCCCAACTGCTGCCCGGGTGTCGCAGCATAAATGGCTGCCCACTGTTCCGGGTGTGTGTTCACGGTGTGTGTGTTCACTGCTGTGTGTGTGTGCACTTTGGATGGGTTAAATGCAGAGAACGAATTCTGAGTATGGGTCACCGTACTTAGCCGTATGTCACGTCACTACAGTTCGTCTGGCTTCCATCTCCATTACCCTCTAAATTGCAGACAGTTTCACAGTAATTGACATGATACACCAATGATGTATCAATGTGCATCTTACCTGGACATATTGATATCAGAGTTCTTTCACACATTCACTGTTTCTCTCAAAGGGTACAATGTACAGTTGCTTCATCCTAATTTTATGTTTCTCTAGGACTCTGGCAATTGTTGTTGTGCTAACCATATTCATGTTTTCAAAAGTTTTATTGCATTGTTTTCAAATACGATATCCACAATGGCAATTTCTTGCACATCAGAACAGATTCTGCCTCTAACTCCTCTCGTGGGCATCACAACTATTTACTGTATTGGGTTTTTTAAATTGCAATTAAATTGGATTTAGCTTGTAATGATTATTTGTTTTAATTTTTGGCTATAAAATTGAGAATATTTTAAAATAATTACTGCATAAATGCTTGGAATTTGCCATCATTCTGTTTTGAATGTGTTTTTAATCATGTTAAATGCAGTGTGTTAGCATTAGAAAAAATACACAGGATTTTGCATGTTGTGGAGGACGAATGGGAAAAGAGTTCCTGAATTTTGAAAAGTTTGGTCACTGAATGCATTTTGTCTGAAAGCAATGAAAAATGGTTCACAGTTTGATCTGCATTGACTTCTGTTTCGCAGACTGTGTGAAGAGTTTTGAAAATGTGGTTTCAGTATTGAACGATGCTTGTTAGCAACTGAAAAAAAACTGTAATCACCTCCTGTGTGCTCTGAGGTAAAGTTTACAGTTTGAGTTCTATTCAGTGATGACGCTGACATACAAACTCACACAACACGTATCCCACCATTCTCTGCCCCATAACACTCACCAATCACCATTGTGTTATTGTCAACACTAAGAAGACTTGGTGTGTATGAAAGAATGTGTAGGAGAAATATGGGACAAACCGTCTCCCTTATTGTCTCAACAAGGGAAGGGAAGGATGGAGACCCTATTTGGTTACTAGGGTGGTTGCTACACTAAACAAGGTTGTTGCTAGGGTATTCCAGTGGTTTGCTAGCATTTTTTATGTATTACCTATGGTGTTGCTAGGTGGGTGCTATCTTATCCACATGGTAGCTGTGTTAACCAAATTGTTTGCTAAATGGTTATTATGGTTAATCCAGTGGTTTGCTAGCATGTGACTGATTTGTTGCTTTGATATTTTAAGTGCTTTTGATGGTGCTGTTTGGTGGTTGCTATGCTAAACTACTTGGTTGCTAGGGTGTTGCTAGGATATTCCAGTGGTTTGGTAGCATGTTGCTGGTTGGTCACTATATCATATACTATATGTGGTGTTGCTAGCAAGTTGCTATGCTATCCAGGTGTTTGCTGTGGTGTTGTTAGGGGGTTGCTATGGTAATCCCAGTGTTTTGCTAGCATGTGGCTGGTTGGTTGCTAAATTTCAAGTGATTCTGATGGAGTTGCTATTTGCTATGCTAACATAGTTAGTTGCTAGGGTGTTGGTAAGTGATTCCCGTGATCTTCCAACCATAATCTTGATCTTTCCCAAAAGCACAAGTTCACTATTCCTATAATTCCTGTATAGTTTACTGGATCTAAGAGGAAGAACAGTATGGCGTCTCTGTTGAGAAAAAATACTTAAGTTATAGACATATGTGTTGTTGTTGTTGTTGTTTTTTTTTTTTTTACCACAAAATAGTATCAGTGCACCAGTGTAAGAAAAAGACGTTCAACACACTTGTATGTCTCTTCTGATATACAGTAAAGGAGACTAAGCTAAATTAGGGATGTGATATGACACAATGTGTTTCTCAACTTCTGTGTTTTTATGTCTGGAGTCATTACGAAGCTCATAATTGCTTACGAGTGCAGTTAGAGTGAAGGAGGAACAGGCCTTAAAGAGGTTAAAACTGTTAATATTCATTAAAAGAGAAAGAGATTTATTTTATATTTATAAGGATAATTTTGGTGTAAATTCTACACATGGTGGATCTTCGAGTGTCGTCTGTCTGAAGGCTGATGTCACCATGTTTTATAGAATGTCGAGAAATATTATAGTAACAACAATCCTCATGTTACTGACAGGTAAACTTTTCAAATATTTCAGCTCTCTACTGTTTTACTGTGCTGTTTGTCTCTACTGCAACAGTTTAGAAAAAGCTCTCCACATGTCTGTGTGTTTGGAAGTGTTTTATAAATCTTGGGTGCAGACAAGAAAATTTGTAGGATGTTGGAGAGTAAAAGACGAGTTATGGAGCAAGAATTTAGGAAAAATTTGAGAAATTGAATTATTGCAAGTTCTTGTGAAACATAAACAAATCAAATCAGAATCAGAATGAAGTTCATGGGCTTTTTCAAACCAAGTTTTATTTTTATTGTCATTTTCACATGTCCTCGTCTCGCTGTGTGTGACTGAGAACAGCAACAGCAGCAGTTAACACTGTGGTTACTGTCTTGCTGGTCAGTGCAAGAGTTATAACTTTATGTTCTTAACTCATTTTACTTTTTGCTTCTGGTGTCTGTGTCTGTGTGTGTGTGTCTGTGCGTGTGTGTGTGGGTCTGTGTGTGTGTGTCTGCGCCTTTGTCTGTCTGTGTGCGTCTGTGTGTGCGCATGCGTGTGTGTGCGTCTGTGTGTATGTGTGTGCGTCTGTGTGTGTCTGTGTGTGTCTTATCGTGTGTGCGTGTGTGTTTGTGTGTTCCAGGAGTTCAGGCTCAGCAGAGTGTAAGTTTTTCATCTCAGAGTCTCTGCGTTGTTATTGGATCTACAGTAAAAATCCCCTGTACATTTACATTTACCTGATCACTCCAGACTCACAGAGAGACAGTGGTATCGAGTCCAGAGCTCTGAAGGAGAACCACAAGACCTGAGAAAAGATCCAGAATATTCAGGACGTGTGTCTGTAAACACCGAGGGGTCTGACTGCAGTCTGACAGTGTGGAATGTGAGAGTGACTCTGGAGTTTATAACTTTAGATTTAAAACACAGAGCAGTGACTGGATATCAGCTTCATCTGGAGTTCAACTGAATGTTACAGGTAACACATGCATACACACACACACACACACACACACACACACACACACACACACACACACACACACACACACACACACACACACACACACACACACACACACACACACACACACACACACACACACACACACACACACACAGACAAACACATTTATTGTGTAATATGTAGTATGTATTTACAGTGATTTGGTCCATAATTGTGTGTAGACTTGCAGGTGAAGGTGGATCCTAACACTGTAGGACAGAGAGAAGTGAAAGTGACCTGTAGCTCCACCTGCAGACTCAACACACACAGTTTCTATTGGTACAGGAATAACCAGTATATCGGATACGCAAAAGACGCCTCCACTGTACTTTACTATACTTTACTATACTCACCAGTATATCTGATGAAGGCAGCTACTCCTGTGAGGTGTATGTGAGTAAACACCACTCTCCTCCAGTGTGTAAGTGTCAGAGTAAATCTGTCCTTCAGCATCCAACTGAAACCAGTAGCTCATATTACTGTCATTAAAACATCATCAATTGTTCATAGCATTGTTTCTGATATAGAGGACTTAATTTTATTATTTGTTTGTTTAATAATCACAGATGTGATGCTTTGTATCTTTTATTTGAGTTAGCAAATAATTAAATAATATTTTGGTTAATAATGATGGGGAACATAATTGCCCTCATTCTCCACCAGTACATGTAATGGGAAACTGTCTGATCAGAACTAAACTAATACATAAACATACACAAAGGTCAACACAGAAGGATTTAGAACAGAGATGGGAATGAAATTAATGTTAGAAATGAATTCACATTTCTAGTAACGTATGGTAGATCTCACACCATGAACTGAACAAACCATCATATCAGTTTAAGCTTCTTTTAGTTCTTGAGTAGGGCTTTAAACCTTGTGTTTAAGAGCAACAGTTCACAGAGAATCTAGAGGTCCTGTACTTGTGTTTGTGTGGTGTGTTTGGACGAGGAAATCCTTCATTTGTTTCTTTGACTGGTGTATTTTCAGACGATTTTATTCGTCAGTGGTCTGGACGGCTTTCAGTAGCGTTTCAGGAGACCAGTCAGGATGGTGAATGAAGTGAAAGTGCTTGAAGAATGATGATGTGTTTCATGGCAGTGCAAAAGCCTGGAGTCTGAGTCTTTGTGTGAACTTGTCTTGATGTGAAGTCTTGATCTCAGAGTCTGCGTGATTTTCTCGTGATGTTGACAGAATTGTCTCAGTTCCCAACATTGATTCGTTGACTCGATTCGACTCCTAGATGTATTGGTGTCATAGGATTTTGAGCCTTTCTGTCTTCTCCAACCCCAAAATGTTTTCTCCTGTCAATCATTGTCTTAAGACAGGGTGTAAGCCATATTCTCCATCTATGACATTAATTAGCATATTAGTCTCTGAATTACACGGTTTCACACTTTTTCTGAAGTAAGCTTAGAATTTTGGTCATGAACTTTGTATCATGGATATAGTATAATGAAATGTTTTCATCTTTCAGGATCATTCATCGATCTCAAACAAACCAAACAAGACATATAGAAGTTATTAATACATTAATAACATGATGACATAACACATGCTAAATAATCAAACAGTGGCAGCAAATGCTAGTTATGAGAATTCAATTTTATTCAAGTTTATTTGTAAAGCGCTTTTTATAATTGACATTGTCTCAAAGCAGCTTTACAGAAGATAAACATAGAACAAAAGTTTATTATACAAAATAATATAAAGATTAATAGAATACAAAATTCAAGACTAATATTAGATATATTTAAATGTGTTTGTATTTATCCCCAATGAGCGAGTCTGAGGTGACTCAGGTGACCGTGGTGAGGCAAAAACTTCCTTGAATGGAAGGAAGAAACCTTGAAAGGAACCAGACTCAAAGGTGAACCTCATCCTCATATGGGTGACACTGGAGGTTGTGATTATAAATATACAGTCTGATAAATGTTGTATTGATGTAAAAGACCACATGCAGTTGGCATCTCCTCTTTAGTATGGCAGAGTCTAACTAGAGCTGGTAGATCTCTAGATGCCTCAGGATTCTCACAGCGTCGGACTCATCTCAGTGGAGGTCCAAAATCTTCATCGCACGGAAGACAATAAGAGCTGGTAGAATTTCTGGATGCCTCGGGATGGGTGGAAAGAGAGATTCAGTGGAGAGGAATTAATGAGCTGCTGTATATAATATAAACAAGCCTTAGATGATAATGAGCATTTGGTCAGATGTATTAGAGCACAGTATTATGGGATGTATTATGTGTACACCTGACTAAAGAGATGAGTTTCTAATCATTTATTTTTAAAATCTAATTAATTTTGTGTGTATCAGGCATTTTTTATGAGAAGAGCTGCTGGAGTATGACTTACTCCACCCAGACTGTCTGTTCTCTGATTGGCTCATCAGTGGACATACACAGTTATTACACCTTCCCTAATAAATACAATGTTGTGGTTCATTAAATACCTGGAGGATGTGAGAGAGGATGAGGAGTATCAGGGCCGATTGCGGTACACACAGAGCTCCCAGAATGACTGTAGACTAAGAATCACTAACCTGAGAGAGAGAGATGCTCAAACATACAGGTTCAGATTCTACACTAATGATCCTAAAGGAAAATACACCGGAGAACCTGGAGTCTGTCTGTCACAGGTAATGTAACACTAGTATACATTTATTTATCTACATTTTACAGATAAAAGTAATTACAATCTAATTTAATATTTACATATCTGAAGGTTACAGTATCAGACTTGGACAACTGGAAGAAGAAGCTGAGCTGCATGACCACCTGCACTCTGTCTTACAAACCCACTTACATCTGGTACAAGAACGGACAGCGTGTTACTGACCAGGACAGAAATGAACTGGATGTCAGCAGTGAGGATGCAGGCAGCTTCTCCTGTGCTGTAAGAGGACATGAGGAAATTCGCTCTCCTGCTGTCTGTAAGAACTCACTTTAAACTTCACTCACTCTCTAATTGTCTCACTGGCAGCTCCTGTTAGATTACAATAAAATCACATGTAGTGATACATAACATAGTGATGCTTTAGTTATAGATTTTTTTTCTTCTAACTAATTTTGTGTTTCAGGTGTTTTTGATAAGAAGAGCTGCTGGAGTGTGACTTACTCCACCCAGACTATCTGTAGTCTAATTAGCTCATCATTGGACATACACAGTTATTTTACCTTCTCTAATAAATACAAAGTCATGGAAATGTTATGGTTCATTAAAGAGCAGGTTAATGTTGAGCCTGAGGATGTGAGAGAGGATGAGGAATATCAGGGCCGAGTGCAGTACACACAGAGCTCCCAGAATGACTGTAGTCTGAGAACCACTAACCTGAGAGAGAGAGACGCTCAAACATACAGGTTCAGATTCTACACTGATGATCCTAAATTAAAACACACCGGAGAATCTGGAGTCTCTCTGTCTGTCACAGGTAATGTCACACTATTATACATTTATTTATCTACATTTTTACAGATAAAAGTAATTACAATCTAATTTAATATTTGCAGATCTGAAGGTTACAGTATCAGACTCGGGTAGCGGACAAATCGATCTGAGCTGCATCACCACCTCACTCTGTCTAACAAACCCACTTACATCTGGTACAAGAACGGACAGCGTGTGTCTGAGTGTAAATCTGCCTCCTGCTCTGTAGCTGCAGTCGGTGGTGCGGTCAGTTACAGCTGTGCTGTTGAAGGCCATGACAGTCTCCTCTCTCCTCCAGTGTGTGAGTGTGGATTTTACTCTCCTCATTCAGAGTCCATCTACATCTCTATCAAACACTGATCCTGAACACACAGCAGCTGATTCAGGGGTTTTATTTCTGTTCAGATTCCCCTAAAAACACCAGAGCAGTGGTTCTTTCCTCTGGAGACACAGTGGAGGGGGATTCAGTGACTCTGAGCTGTAGCAGTGATGCAAACCCTCCTGTTCTCACCTACTCCTGGTTTAAACAGAGTTTAGCTGCAGACACACTGCTGATAACAGACCAGAATTACAGCATCAGTGAGATCAGCTCCCAGCACAGAGGACTGTACTACTGCTCTGCTCACAACCACAACTCTACACCAACACACCTGGATTTGTTCAGTAAGTGCAGCATAAAACATTTACGTAGCTGTATAAAGTATATCATTTTATTTATTTATTCATTTTTTTCATGAAGGCTCTAGGAACGCTGTATTAACGTTCACTGTGTTGGGACTGTTTGTTTTCTTGGCATTAACACTCATCCCAGGAGCTCTGTGGATGTGGTATGTAAACTGTGAACATACTGAATGTGTTTGAAACATAATTTTCAACTAAGTTTTTATGTACATTTAGACACATGCTTGTTGTTTCTCAGGAAGAGGAAGCGGAGCTCAGCTAATGGCCACAGCAGCACTTCTGAGAGTGGACAGGTGAGTTCCGGTTTCTCAGGAAGAGGAAGCGGAGCTCAGCTAATGGCCACAGCAGCACTTCTGAGAGTGGACAGGTGAGTTCGTTTGAAAGGAGGAGGGACTGTTTGGTCATGTGACATGTTCAGATTTAAACTTAATACTGTGTTTGTTTTCAGCCTCAGTCTGCTGCAGTGCATGAAATTATCTCATCCTCAAACCATAGCAGAAGAGTCTCAGACGAACAGCATGACGTTCACTATGCCAGAGTTTTTATTAAAAGCTCCCACACACAGGAAGGGTCTCTGTCCTCGAGACTTCCTGCACACACCACAGAGGAAGAGGATGTTCAGTACGCTGAAGTGAACGTTAGCAGGAGAACTGCTGCCGTCCAGTGAGTAAATCATTATTGTTATAACAACATTAACTGTGTTACTCAGTCAACATCATTAAGTCCATGAAGTGACTGATTATAAATTGCATACTATAACTTTTGTAACTTTTATAACTTTTTACTATAAAATTTGTAAATGACCTCCTTTTGTTCGACAGACTTGTGGCAGATGAAGAGGATGATGATACGTCTCAGATCTTTTGCAAGGTCCAGAAAATCCCCAGACAAAGCAAAAGCTGAGAGAGATGTGATCGTTCTGTTCTGTATCTAAACTGATTAAGAGAAGAGAGGCAGCTTTGGCATTTCATCAGTAGCAGTATTTATGCTACAATAGTGTTGTAGTGATTGTATTGTGCTGTTTTACCTTAAAAATTGTGTATGCGGGTTGAAGTTTTAAAGAAGAATTTTTTTTGTCTACGCTTTTTTCTTATTTTTCTCCTATCATAATCTTTATTTTAATGCTAATCAATTTAGTGTTTTCTATTTTTAGTTCTTTATATACACTTTCTTTATCTATTTTTTGTGATAAATATAAGACTTTTATTTTGATAATTATTGTTACTTTATCATTTAGATTACTCTTAATTTCACCAGTGGTTTTAAAGGCTGCTTACTAATGAAGGCACTTAAACAGACATAACACAGTGTGTAGAGTGTGTGGGCATGTATACAGTCCAGTTATCCATATAGATTATTATTAGGGTCATTATTAAGGGTTTGTTTATGGTTTGATGACTTATCCCAGTACACTGCTTTCTCAATTCTGATTGGTCAGAAGGTGCTGATTCTATAGTTTGTGCTGTAGCTCAAATCATAGGTCTGTGTTTACATTTGTTCTTTTGTGTTTTGTTTCTGTATTTTAAAAAACTGTGAGAAAAGAATGAATAATTAGAATCACTAGTGCCTAGTCTATTTACTAGTCTATTTCTTTATTACTTTATTATTATTTCTTTATTACTCTATTACTTTATTTGTTTTCTTTTAACTGAGTTTTAGTCCTTCACTTATGATGTCTATGTGTATGTTTTATTTTACACTTTTCTCTATGTGCTGTATCTGTAGAACGAGACCTTTTTGTTTTGTACATAAAATTGGCTGAAAATAGCTGTTGCATGTCACTACATTCAGCACATACATTAGCACATACATTAAGTCCATCATCTTTTTGAAGAACTGCCACTAGCAGGTGTTGCAGAGTGGGGTTACTCGGTTTCCCTGCGGCTCAACTGCATTGTGTAAAGCATTGAGTCTTTTTTCTTAGGTGAGCATCTGGAATCTTTGATCTATTATCCTTCTTCTTGCAATCTCTAACCAGTGTCCCTGTTTGTTGCAATATTTCCATCTTCCTTGTCGAAATGTGGGGTAATATTTGTAATGCTCTAATTTTAAGCATCCTGTGTCATTCCAATCTTTACAGACCATTTAACAATATGATTAAAGGCTGTTCCAATGCAGACCCAGACATCATGTCTGATTATAAGAGCTTTTGAGATTTCCAGTTTTAGCCCATTAACAAATGAGATCTTATCTGTTATCCGTCTGAAACATTCCTCATAATCTACAGGTCTTTCTGCTGCCTTCTGGATGCAAGTACCTATTTTACTCCACTTAATCTCTGCAGGTTTCTGTTAAAAATAAACCAAAAAGATCTTTACAGCTTTACATCCTGCCTCAATGTTCTCTTGGGACTCACCATCCCTGGTTTCAACGTTTCCAGTTACCCTTTTTTGGTCACTATCACTCAAGTTTACATTGACAATCATTGCTCTATATAGTGAATGTAAAGTGTAAATTTTCTGCAGGTGCTGAAGCATTTGCCAAACTTTTTGTGGTTATTTGTATGCATCTAGTAGCTCCTTAGACCACAAATCTATTTGTTTTGGTGTAGCTGGTTGGTATAACCAACATTGTCCCTGTCCCATAGAAGTCTACAGTGTCCTGCCTCAATGACATTCGTCCCGTCGCACTCACACCCATCGTAATGAAGTGCTTCAAGAAGCTCATCATGAGGCACATCAAGACTCAGTTACCACCATCACTGGACCCCCTACAGTTTGCGTATCGTCCAAACCGCTCCACGGATGAAGCCATTGCCAAAGAACTTCACTTAGCCCTCAGCCACCTGGACAATAAAGACACTTACGTACGAATGATGTTCATAGTCTTTAGTTCAGCATTCAACACAATCAACCCTCAGGACCTGGTCAAGAAGCTGAGCCTGCTGGGACTATACACCTCCCTCTGCAACTGGATCCTGGACTTCCGGAATGGGAGACCTGAGTCAGTCTGAATCGGGAACAGCATCTCCAGCACCACCACACTGAGTACTGGAGCCCCTCAGGTTTGCATGCTCAGCCCACTGCTGTTCACCTTGCTGACTCACGAATGTGCAGCAATACACAGATCAAACCATATCACCAAGTTCGCCAATGACACAGCCGTAGTGGGTCTCATCAGCAAGACCGACGAGTCAGCATACAGAGAGGAGGTGCAACAGCTAACTGCCTGGTACAGAGCCAAAAACCTGTCTCTGAATGTTGATAAAACTAAAGAGAGCACAGAGCGACCACTCTCCACTGAACATTGACGGATCATCTATAGAGATCATCAAGAGCACCAAATTTCTTGGTGTTCATCTAGCGGAGAACTTCACCTGGTCACTCAACACCAGCTCCATCAACAAGTAAAGTTAGGTCATGAAGAGTAGGTCATGCTGAAGTGATCTGAGTGAGTTTTGTCAACATCTTATAATTATTATTTTAGAATGGATTATATTGTGCCTCCTGGCTAATTATATTGCAGGATATGGCAAATTTAAATAGGAAATATTAAACAATTCCACAGTAAATTGTCTTATCTTTAATCTGAGCCTAGAGTAGCTCATGCTGAAGTGATCTGAATAAGTTTTATCAACTAACGTGTTTAAATTTTCATTTTATAATGGACTAATAATGTTATCAGAAAGAGAGTCTGTAAATCACTGGTAACCATGCTACAAAGAAGAGGTTAGAATTAGGGAAACTCTTGTAATAAAGTAGTTTAATGAATAATAATGTATAATGTCTGTGGGTTTATTATTCGTACTACGTCATTTAATGTCACGTTTCAACTCATGATGACATTTTCTAAAATTAATTTCAACTAAATTACATTAAAACTGTCATTTAAAGTAAACAAATGAAGTTGTGTTGGTTTTTGCGACTGTGTTGTTTTAGGGTTTGGTATTAGGATTGACCTTTTCCATAAGGAACAATAAGGGACACTTTATGGTAGATTATTTACACTCTTGTTCACTGCAAATGTATTTAAGCCCTCGTATGTTTGTGTTCCTGATTAAACTAGACGTTTATCACCAGTTGTTATCAGGTCGTTCGGTTAAACCAGCCGCTCTTTCTGAAAGCACGGTTAATCTGGACCTACGTATATTGTAGAGGCGCGGCTTTTAGATACTTAGCGGTAATAGCGCTGAAAGGAAAGCGAGCTTTCTCGAGCTCCTACAGCACAGAATAATAACTTAATATAAAAATATCACTTTAATAAATGTGTAACAAAACCAATACACAACTATTCAAAGTATAGGTAACAATTAAAGAGTATTAAAGCTAAAGGTTTTATAACCGTTTACTTTTTAATGATGGGTAAATTGCTTCACTGGAATCTAGGAAAGCTACAATCAGAAGGGATAGTGCTATTTACAAGCTAAACCCCATTCTTGAAGATGGATTGTTAAGAGTTGGTTGACGTTTATGCAAGATTGTAATGCCTGAAGAGGTGAAACATCCTATAATCCTCTCCAAAGATCAACACATTTCCAAGCTTCTCCTTAAACACATCCATGAACAGACTGGACATGGTGGAAGAAATCATATTCTTTCAAGAAATCAAGAAGAAAGTACTGGATCACCCATGCCAATGTAGCTGCCAGGAAAATTATTTCAAGCTGTGTCTATTGTCAGCATCAGAAAGGGAACTTGTGTGAACAAAGGATGGCTGACCTGCCTTCAGAAAGGTTAACTGTCGACCTACCTTCATTTACCAATGTTGGAGTAGATTACTTCAGTCCAACTGAAGGTAAAAGAAGCCGTTCGCTTGTGAAGCGCTACGGTGTGATATTTACATGCATGGCAGCAGTCCATTTAGAGATTGCTTATTCTTTGGACATCAACTTCTGCATAAATACATTGTGCAGGTTTAGCACATAAAGGCATAAAGTGGAGTTTTAATCTACCCTCAGCTTCACATAATGGAGGAGTATGGGAACTAGTCATACGAATGATGAGAAAAGTGTTGTCTTCAGTTCTGCATCAACAAACATTAGATGATGAGGGATTACACACCTTTAGGTGCGAAGTAGAGGCCATTCTAAACGATAGACCCATTACCAAGGTGTCTGAGGATCCGAATAGTCTAGAGCCCCTCACGCCCAACCATCTTCTCACTATGAGGAAAAGGCCTGTCCTGCCTCCTGGACTGTTTGATGAAAATGACCTGTATGCAAGAAGAAGTTGGAGGCAGGTGCAATACCTCTCAGAGCTTTTTTGGAAGAGGTGGATAAAGCTATACTTACCTATGTTACAAGAGAGACAAAAATGGACACGTTAAAAAGGAAAGACGCAATTTGCAACCAGGTGACATTGTTCTCGTGGCAGACACTGCAGCCCCATGTAATTCTTGGATGCTTGGAAAAGTAATAGAAACTTTCCCAGATCAGAAAGTTTTAGTCAGGTCTGCAAAAATCCAAACAAAATTTAGTATCATAATGAGATGTTATGACCTTCAGTCATTTGTTTTATTTCTTTGCTGCCCTCTTGTGTCTTCTCTTGTACCTGACATTTGTTTTCAGGAAGGAGGTTGCTGGAGTTAATATGATTAAGCCTCCGATTGGTTATCTCCACCTGTTCCGGACTGCCTGGATCACCGATAGAGTCCTTTTCATGCCATCGTGATAACTTTGTTTGCGTTGTGCATTAACATTGCTCATTCGTATATGCTATATCCTCTAAATGTTAATCCATTCCATTAATTGTTGATTGTCACATCAGACAGAGAAAGATTTTAAGTTTGTGTTCAGAGTGTGTTGAGCCTATGAGTTTTGTTATGTTATTTTTTTCAATTGATAGATTTGTTTGTGCTTGACCCATGCCTGATACTGTCGACGATTACGGACGCTGTTTTTGACTTGTTAGCCAGACAATTTCATAATACCCTATTTTTTTTTTATTTACAATTGTACCAACTTATTGTGACAAGGTATGTAGGGGGGTTGATGCCAGTTATTTTGAAAATCTTTATTATATTGTTTTTTGTTTGTTTGTTTTTTTTAGAGGGAGTTGGGTAAGAAATAATTATTTAATTTTCTTTCATTTTGGTTCAGTAAGAGAGGGGTGTTTTGAGGAAGTTTTATTCTGGCCCTACCTTCCGCTGAAGCTTAAAACCCTTGTCAACTAGTGAATAAAAGATTGTGAATTGTAATATCTCTGAATGAAAACTTGCATTTGGCTATTCTGTTGCGACTGACCCCTAGATGGTCATAAAATGAGACCAGTAACAAAACTTTGTCTTTTTTTGTAGAAAAATAATGAGTGGGTTTTGAAAATTCCTGAATAAATGCATGAAAGGGAATATTCTGTTGATTTATTAGTTTATTTTTCTTGGTTATTGTTGATTTTGTTAAAAAAAGTGTTGAAGAATATAAATTGGAATTGTCAATCTAATTTCGATTGTAATACATGGCTCCTTTTGTAAATGTTAATTGTAACAAACTGGCGTGAAATAAAACTACACAACCAACATAATCAAATGGCTCCTACACACCGGCCCCAGTCATAAACAGTGGCCGGTGTGTAGGAGCCATTTGATTATGTTGGTTGTGTAGTTTTATTTCACGCCAGTAGAGGACGCTAAATGTATTTATGGTGAGGAATTACCGCAACAAGCAAATCAAAAAGGGATAAAAGGGATAAAATAAATCGATTGGAATGTCCAACTATATTCTTTATGTTATGGACATTTGTTTTATTGTCTGTCTATATTCAAGTACAAACGACACATCAGAACAAAGACCTTAAAATGGACAATCACGCACCAATAGTCACAGTTTGTGTTTATTACGGTGTGTAATGAGGTTTTTTATTGTGTCTTCAGTAAAGAGAAGAACTGCAGAACTAAAGACCGATCACTAACAGCTGAGATTATTTAGTGACTTTACATTCAGCATCATGATGTTTTAGCATTAGATTTAAATCCAATTAACTCATTTCTGTCTTAATTAATCGTTATTTGTTTGTTATTCAGGCAGCTTATTTTGTTTATCAGTTATCTTTTTGTACATTTAATATATTATACACACACATACATTTATAAGTCAAGATAGATTTTAAGGTAGTTCCTGATTTTTCTCACCGTCTCTTCACTCGCTTGAATTCACTCGCTTGAATTTGCTTAAGGCAAAGAATTCCGACCAAAGTCAAGATGGATTTTAATATGTCGGGTCTGTTACTGTAAAATCTTTTAAATGTTTCTATTTACGAGAATAAAATTGAGCTCATGAGCATTTATGTTGTGCTTTTATTTAGTTTATTATTTTATATTTTTAGAGGTTTTTCAAACAGCAGTACAAACTTCTTTACATAATCTAGAGAACAATCCTGGTTATTCAAAAAATATGAATATAAAAATAAAATAATGAAATATATTATATGAAAATAAAACACAATTTATATCCATGAAATCATAAACAGTTTGTTCCATATACCGATATAGTGATAATATCCATCACTTATTCAAGCTAACTTAATTTTTTCAATCAATTAGCAGCATAATAACACATAAACCCGAGGGTGCTCTCTAGTGGTAAGAAACAATAATAACTTTAGCCAAATACATCACAGAACTTATATACAAATATAAATAAATAAGTATAAATACTTATGGTGAAAAGAACAGTATGACTGTTGTGAATAAAATTGTGTGTGATATCTGTAATAGAGCTGTGAGCTGCAGCCTCGAAGTGAACTTAAAAATCTTTCAGCTCGTCTGCCAGAGAAGTTTCCGCATTCACTGGTAATTTATTGACGGTCCCTTAAATGAGAGAGGATCTTCTCAAGGTTTCTTCCTCAAGTTCTCTCAGGGAGTTTTTCTTGTTCCGGCTTGTTCATTAGGGATAGGGAAAGATATATAGTATCTTAAGGTCTAAGCTAATCTTTTTTCAAATTTATTTTAAACTTTAATCAGGCTATATATATATATATATATATATATATATATATATATATATATATATATATATATATATATATATATATATATATATAATATGTAGATATTCCTTTATTTATTTTTATCCGTATCTCCTCCTCTTCTTCTTCTTCTTCTTCTTCTTCTTCTTCTTCTTCTTCTTCTTTATATATATATATATATCATGGTGTTTGATGCAAACTAACACTAATGTTACCTGTGCTAATCGGCGTGTTTAACATGCTATACATTAGGGTGGAGAACTAAATGAGATGCATCACAGTGGTTTCAGTGGAACAGAAGAGATAAGTTGTACAATGTCAATTAAAAGTGAATGTTATGTGTAATGAAGTTCATGTATTTTTGTGTATTTCATAATGAGTTCATTGTTTTATAATAGACTGTTGATATAGTGTTTCATTGAGTTTGGACTCTGAATTGTTTTCTCTTTCATGAAAAGTGGGAAACGTTACTGAAGAACAAATTGATGTTGAACACAAAAGAACTGGATTATCATCAAATGTTGGTTTAATGAACACATCTGCACTTTATTCACAACAGTCATACTGTTCTGTCAACCATCAGTGTTCATACTGATTTATTTATATTTGTATATAATTTCTGTGATGTATTTTGCTATTATTGTTTATTACCACTAGAGGGCACCCTCGAGTGTATGTGTTATTATGCTGCTAATTGATTGAGAAAATGAAGTTAGCTTTAAAAAGGTTTAATGAAAGGGATTAATCTGTTTTTTTTTTATATAGAAAATCTATTATGATAGTCCTATATTGGTGTGAAAAAGTGTTTGCCCCTTCCTGATTTTTTGTTTTTTATTTTTATGTTTGTCACACTTTAATGTTTCAAAGCATCAAACAAATTTAAATATTAGTCAAAGATAACACAAGTAAACACAACATGGTCTTTAAATGAAGGTTTTTACTATTAAGGGAAAACAAAATCCAAACCCACATGGCCCTGTGAGAAAAAGTGTTTGCCCCCCTGTTAAAACATGACTGCATCACACCTGAGTTCAATTTCTCGAGCTACACCCAAGAAATCATTTTACAATCAAGAAATCACTTAAATAAGACCTGACTGACAAAGTGAAGTAGACCAAAAGAGCCTCAGAAGCTACACATCATGCTGAGATCCAAAGAAATTCAGGAACAAATCAGAAAGAAAGTAATAAAGCCATTTCTAAAGCTTTGGGACTCCAGTGAACCACAGTAAGAGCCATTATCCACAAATGGCGAAAACATGGAACAGTGGTAAACCTTTTAACCATGAAGGACAGGTAACCTATTCTGAATTTCTTATATAATCCCCCTATAATGTCTCCAGTCCTGTTAATATTTTATTTATTCACTAACAAAACCAAATAATTGTTATAAGTATTATCCTTGCAATTATTATATTATTATCTTGTAAATAGACTCAAAGCCAACAGCATTTTGAAAGACCCCACACGCCCCTCACACAACCCTCTTCACCCTCCTGCCATTTGGGAAAAAGTAGCATAGAAATCAGGCCTCACAACCAGACAGTTTCTTCTCTCAAGCCATCAGGCTTCTCTACACCCAGAACCGAACTGTTACTTAATGAACACACACACACACACACACACACACACACACACACACACACACACACACACACACACACACACACACACACACACACACACACACACACACACACACACACACACACAAACACACACACACACACACACACACACACACACAGTATATAAATATTCACTCAATTGCTGTTTTGCACATTAATTTAAATGGTTGTTTTTCACACCACATTTTAATCCCTCACCAAATTGCAAAAGTTTGCTAAAAACGTGTGTTTACGACTCTCATTTGCACAATGTTTATGACTCTATACTCCTGCACAATCGTCTCTACAACATACAGAATACACTGCTATCTTGTCGCTGCTATCTTGTGGTTATTGTCCTGTGTTTTTTTGTCTGTCTGCACTGTATTTTCTCCTGCACTGTTTACACACATTGCACTTTATGTGGCTAGGAAAACTTACTTTCAGTTCTATGTGTTGTTCTATGGAGTGCCATGATCCTGCAGGATAAAACCTTCTTGACTTGACTATGTAATTTAATGGGTTTGTATTGAGATATATCATCTCAATCAGATGTAGAAAATCCCTCAGTAACTTTTACCTCAGACTTCCCCTGAGGAGGATATGTGAGGATTTAGTTTTTACCTACATTTAATCACCTCCTGTGTGCTCTGAGGTAAAGTGTACAGTTTGAGTTCTATTCAGTGATGACGCTGATGTACAAACTCACACAACACGTATCCCACCATTCTCTGCCCCATAACACACCATTCACCATTGTGTTAATGTCAACACCAAGAAGACTTGGTGTGTATGAAAGAATGTGTAGGAGAAATATGGGACAAACCGTCTCCCTTATTGTCTCAACAAGGGAAGGGAAGGATGGAGACCCTATTTGGTTACTAGGGTGGTTGCTATGCTAAACAGGGTTGTTGCTAGGATATTCCAGTGGTTTGCTTGCATGGGACTGATTTGTTGCTTTGATATCTTAAGTGCTTTTGATGGTGTTGTTTGGTGGTTGCTATGCTAAACTACTTGGTTGCTAGGGTGTTGCTAGGATATTTCAGTGGTTTGGTAGCATGTTGCTGGTTGGTCACTATATCATGTACTATCTGTAGTGTTGCTAGCAGGTTGCTATGCTATCCAGATGTTTGCTGTGGTGTTGCCATGGGGGTGCTATTGTAATTGCAGTGTTTTGCTAGTATGCGGCTGGTTGGTTGCTATATTTCATGTGCTTTTGATGGAGTTGCTATATGCTATGCTAACATAGTTAGTTATGGTGTTTGTAGGTGGTTTCCATTATATTCCAACCGTAATTCAGATCATTCCCAAAAGCACAAGTTCACTATTCTTATAATTCCTGAATAGTTTCTAAGAGATCTAAGAAGATCTAAGAAGAAGAACAGTATGGTGTCTCAGTCGAGAATAAAATACTTGTTATAGAGATGTTTTAAAAAATAAATAAATAAATAAATAAATAAATAAAGAGCACCAGTGTAAAAAAAGAGATGTTCATCACACTTGTATGTCTGTTCTGATATACAGTAAAGGAAGAGACTAAGCTAAATTAGAGAGGTGTGATGACACAATGCGCTTCTCAGCTTCCGTGTCTTTACTTCTGAAGTCATTACGAAGCTCATAACTGCTTACGAGTGCTGTACGAGTGAAGGAGGAACAGGCTGATTAAGACCGTTAATATTCATTAAAAGAGTAAGAGATTTATTTTATATTTATAAGGATAGTTTTGGTGTAAATTCTACACATGGTGGATCTTCGAGTGTCGTCTGTCTGAAGGCTGATGTCACCATGTTTTATAGAATGTCGAGAAATATTACAGTAACAATCCTCATGTTACTGACAGGTAAACTTTTCAAATATTTCAGCTCTCTACAGTTTTACTGTGCTGTTGTGTCTCTACTGCAACAGTTCAGAAAAAGCTCTCCACAAGTCTGTGTGTTTGGAAGTGTTTTATAAATCTGACATGATTTGGGTGCAGACAAGAAAATTTGTAGGATGTTGGAGAGTAAAAGACAAGAGTTATGGAGTAAGAAAGAACATTAATTATTACAAATTCTTATGAAATATAAACATATCAAATCAGATGAAGTGTATGGACTTTTTCAAACCAAGGTTTATTTTTATCATCTTTTTCACACCTTCTCTTCTCGCTATGTGAGACTGAGAAAAGCAACAGCAGCAGTTAACACTGTGGTTACAGTCTTGCTGCTCAGAGTTATTTATGTTCTTAACTCATTTTACTTTGTGCTTCTGGTGTCTCTGTCTGTGTGTCATTCTGTGTGTGTGTATGTGTGTGTTCCAGGAGTTCAGGCTCAGCAGAGTGTAACTTTTTCATCTCAGAGTCTCTGTGTTGTTATTGGATCTACAGTAAAAATCCCCTGTACATTTAAACCTGGTCACTTTGGTGTCACAGAGAGACAGTGGTTTCGAGTCCAGAGTTCTGAAGGAGAACCACAAGACCTGAGCAAAGATCCAGAATATTCAGGACGTGTGTCTGTAAACACCTGGGGGTTTGACTGTAGCCTGACAGTGAGTAATGTGAGAGTGAGTGACTCTAGAGTTTATAATTTTAGATTTAAATCACAGAGCCGTGACTGGATATCAGGTTCATCTGGAGTTCTACTGACTGTTACAGGTAACACACACACACACACACACACACACACACACACTTTATTGTGTAATATGTAGTATGTATTTACAGTGATTTGGTCCATAATTGTGTGCAGACTTGCAGGTTAAGGTGGATCCTAACACTGTAGGACAGAGAGAAGTGAAAGTGACCTGTAGCTCCACCTGCAGACTCAACACACATGGTTTCTACTGGTATAGGAATGACCAGAATATCAAATACACAAAAATCGCCTCCATTGTACTTGACTCCACCAGTGGATCTGATAAAGGCAGCTACTGCTGTAAGGTGTATGGGAGTGAACACCGCTCTCCTCCAGTGTGTAAGATGTCAAACTTAATACTTCCACAGCTGATTTACTATTCATACAGCGATAATATGAATGTAGTTTATTTATTAATTTTGCATGTGATGTTGCCTCCGTGGTCACCGGTGATAAAATCCTACATGTAGTGAAAACACTGTGTAAATTCATGAAACACAAGACACTTTCATTTAAACACTGATGAGACTTTATTACACTATTCTAATACACAGAACTAAACTTACACATTAACACACACAAAGGTCAACACAGAAGGATTTAGAAGAGAGATGGGAATGAAATAAATGTTAGAAATGAATTCACGTTTCTAGTAAATGTATGGTAGATCTCACACCATGAACTGAACAAACCATCATATCAGTTTAAGCTTCTTTTAGTTCTTTAGTAGGGCTTTAATCCTTGTGTTTAAGAGCACAAGTTCACAGAGAATCTAGAGGTCCTGTACTTGTGTTTGTGTAGTGTGTTTGGACGAGGACATCCTTTATTAATTTCTTTCACTTGTGGAGTTTCAGACGATGTTATTTGTCGGTGGTCTGGATGACTTTTCAGTAGCGTTTCAGGAGATCACTCAGGATGGTGAATGAAGTGAAAGTGCTTGAAGAATGATGATGTGGTTCATAACAGTGCAAAACCCAATGAGTCTGAGTCTTTGTGTGAACTTGTGTTGATGTGGAGTCTTGATCTCAGAGTCTGCGTGATCTTCTTTCTGATCTTTTTTCTACATTCAAATGGGTAAATCAGAGAGTCATATCACACTCATTTAACTGAGACTTAAATGCACTTTAAAATGCACTTGAAGGGCTGGAATAATGACCTTGCAGGCTGCCAATTGAACATCTGGCTTTAGACTGTAGAGAGTTCTGATGTGTTTGTTTAAAGAGGAGTTCGGTAGACTATATGGATAGTGGTGAGAGCATGGGGAACTTTGAGTGCCTGTGGGAATGAACAAAGGGTGAGTGTAGTATATTGTACAGCGCACATATACTAATGTTAAATAGTGCCCGCTTAGAGGCGGAGGGATTTCTGTGGGTGGTGTGTTCTGTGTGTTTGACTGATAAAGGTTGTGGCCGGCGTGGCCGTTGTTAAAGAAAGAGTAAACAGTCTGCTTACCTGTTTCCTTCCTCTCACCTCGATGCATGTCATATGTATATAATCACAAACGAAAATACTACATGGTGTCAGAAGTGGTCCAGTGCGCCGATTTTTGTTTTGCCGAAGTTAGACACGGACTTTTGCTAACGGCTAAACTAGCGGGAGCGAGCAGGCAGCTACACTTGGAAGCGGTAAAGAGATGGATCAGTTTAAACTACCGTTACTGCTCGTGTTAACGGGCAATATAAGCGAAAACTGGAGAAGATGGGAACAACGTTTCCAAATATACATGACTGTTAGTAGTGCTGCTGAAAAAGTACAGGTAGCTATCAGTGGTGTAGTCTATTTTTTTTGTAGTGAGTATACTGTGATTTTTTTCCCCCTCCCAGCCTCATACGCACCCATCCTAGAGCGACATCCCATAGGCACCACCACACTCACTAATGCATAAAGTATGCATCTACATGTAATTTAGAGCATTATTAAAGACTGCTTATGTGTTATCAACATTCCAATTTATTATAAGCAACAAAAGACAGTCAGCTGATAAAACCTGCGCTCCAGTCTAATATTCATATAACATTTAAGGCTAAATGTACCTCTTAAATGTATAGTAAAATGAAAATTGTTATTTCCTCATCCTCAATTTGTTCCAAAACTGTATGAGTTTCTTTCTTCTGTTTAACACAAAAGATGATATTTTAAAAAATGTCGGTAATCAGAAAGTTTGCATCACCCATTGACTCTCACAGTGGGGAAAAAATATAGAACAGTGACTTGACATATGACTAAGTACGGTGACCTATACTCAGAATTCATTCTCTGCATTTAACCCATCCAAAGTGCACACACACCCGGAACAGTGGGCAGCCATTTATGGAAAGTACCACTGGCAGTTATGGATAGACTGAGAGACCCGCTTGATGACCTGCTAAAAGCTGATGTTATTGAACAATTATTGAGCCAACAACATGGGTCAATAGTCATGTGATTACCGAAAAGAAAGACAAGAAGAAGCTGAGGGTTTGCCTAGGCCCTACTGACTTAAATAAGGCCATTTTGAGACAGCATTACTCAATTCCCACAGAAGATGAGGTGTTGTACAAGCTTGCTGGTAAGAAAATCTTCACAGTGCTGGATGAGAAGGACGGCTATTGGCAAATAAAGCTTGACAAGGAGTCGTCACTTTTGTGCACTTTCAACACACCATGTGGACACTATAGGTTTAAGCGCCTACCATTTGGGATTAAGTCGGCGAGTGAAGTTTTTCAGCAGCGCAACTGTGAGACATTTGGGGACATCATGGGTGTTCATATATTTGCTGATGACATGATTATTGCTGCATCCACAGAAAATGAACATGATGAAATTCTGCAAAAAGTGATGACTAGAGCAAAGGAAGCTAATGTCAAATTCAACAAAGAGAAGATCCAATACAAGGTAAACAGTGTCAAATACATGGGTCATGTTGTGACATCAGAGGGTGTCAAAGTGGACAATGCAAAAGTTAAGGAAATTGTTGACATGCCATCCCCCACAGACAGACCTGCACTGCAACGCATGCTTGGGATGATCAAGTATCTCGCACATACATACCCGGAGAAGCAACAGCCACAATGGCAACATGAACATGAGGAAGCTGTAAAGAACCCAAACTATGCTCTTGTAACAGCCCCGGTTCTTAAATTCTTTGACCCAAAGAAAGCTGTCGTGATACAAGCAGATGCATCCAAGGACGGTTTAGGCGCATGTCTGATGCAAGAGGGACATCCTGTTGCCTATGCATTAAGAGCTTTAACTGACACAGAGAAAAACTATGCACAGATAGAGAAGGAGCTTCTGGCTATCGTATTTTCAGTGAAATGTTTTCATCAGTATGCCTATGGAGTCAAGGTTAATGTGCAGTCGGATCACAAACCTTTGGAAACAATCTTAAGAAAGCCACTTGGAACAGCTCCGTACAGACTTCAGCGGATGCTACTTCAGCTGCAACCCTATGACCTGAATGTAATCTATACGCCAGGTAGAGAGCTACTGATAGCAGACACACTCTCACGAGCAACGACACATGAGCAACAGAGACAGGATGATATATTTGACGAAAAAGTGATCTATGCCCTTGAGCCAACAGAGGCCCTGAGCCCAGAGACTCTGATCCAATTAAAGCATGAGACACAAAAGGACGTCATATTACAAATATTGCTGGACATTCACAGGCACGGTTGGCCACATCACAGAAAACAAGTTGACAAAAACGTGATACATTACTGGCCTATTAGGCACTTGGTGTCAGTAAGAGAAGGAATAATGTTTGCGAGAGACAGAATTATTCTACCAAGTAAAATGAGGTCAGACATGTTACAGAGGCTACATGCGACACACCAAGGTATGCAACGCACCAAAGCTCTAGCCAGAGTACACTGGTATTGGCCAGGTATGACAAGAGACATTGAAATAATGGTGGAGTCATGTGCAACTTGCCAGCAGTTCCAGCCTTGCCATCAGAGGGAGCCGATGATCTCTCATGAAATCCCAGAGCTTCCTTGGCTGAAAGTAGGAGCTGATATATTTGAAATCAATGGTCACTCATTTCTTCTGGTTGTGGATTATTTTTCCAAATACCCAGAAGTGCTAAACATCAGAGACAAGAAGACACACACAGTTGTTAACAAGATGCAATCGGTATTTGCCAGAATGGGTATACCTAAAGAGATCGTGTGCGACCATATGCCTTTTGCAAGCCAAGAAATGAGAAAGTTTGCGACAGCATGGGGAATTAAGCTCACTCACTCCAGCCCAGGCTATGCGCAGTCAAATGGCCTGGCTGAGAGAACTGTGAAGTCTGTTAAGCATCTGTTAAAGAAGGCCAAACAAACCAACACAGACCCATTTCTAGCACTTCTAACTCTCAGGAACACACCTGTCACAGGTATGGGTTATTCTCCAGCACAACTGCTTATGGGCAGAGTCAAGCACAGTGCTCCAACCTGCAGTACCAACTAATAAGCAGTAATTAACTGGTTCTAGTGTCAGTGAGTGACGGTCCGTGGTTTTATGGCTCCTATGACCATATAATCAGAATTCCTGATTCTTTGTCCCTGGAACACCGTTCTTTATTCTGATGGTGCTCTCAGAATCCTACAATAAATTGTTGGTGCTGTTCAACTGTAATCTAAACACATTGCTTCATTTCACAATTCTGTCTCACAGTATTTACATCATTTTCATAGACACACAGAATAAACTAAATGTTTATAAAGATATAAAATTTGCAGTTCTGACTTTTTCCTTCCTGTGTGTATGTCTCTGTGTGTTTCAGGTGTACTGGGTAGAGAGTGTTGGGGTGTGACTTACACTGCTGAACATGTGTGTGCTCTGAAAAACACATCAGTTGATCTTTCCTGCTCTTATAAATATCCTGCAGGCCTCACAGTGATAAAATCATTGTGGTTCATTAAAGAGCAGGTTAATGTTGGGCCTGAGGATGTGAGAGAGGATGAGGAGTATCAGGGCCGAGTGCAGTACACACAGAGCTCCCAGAATGACTGTAGTCTGAGAATCACTAACCTGAGAGAGAGAGACGCTCAAACATACAGGTTCAGATTCCACACTGATGATCCTAAAGGAAAAGCCACTGGAAAACCTGGAGTCTCTCTGTCTGTCACAGGTAATGTCACACTATTATACATTTGTTTATCTACATTTTTACAGATAAAAGTAATTACAATCTAATTTAATATTTGCAGATCTGAAGGTTACAGTATCAGACTCGGGTAGAGGACAAATCGATCTGAGCTGCATCACCACCTGCACTCTGTCTAACAAACCCACTTACATCTGGTACAAGAACGGACAGCGTGTTACTGACCAGGACAGAAATGAACTGGATGTTAGCAGTGAGGATGCAGGCAGCTTCTCCTGTGCTGTAAGAGGACATGAGGTACTTCGATCTCCTGCTGTCTGTAAGAACTCACTTTAAACTTTACTCATTCTCTCATTTCATGTAAATAGCAACACACATGAAATAATAGTTTTAAGTTTTAGAGTAAATTTTAAATCTTAATGTTATGTAAACATTAAACATACAGGAACTCTTCAATTTAAAAGTTACATCAATCTTAAAACTAACTTTAAATGGTAACTATAAATGTTAAATCTAAATAGAAATCATAAACGTAATTGTTCTTATGCTAATTCCCTCTCAGAGTGGGCAGCATGATAAAACACAATGCGTGTAGGGTTGCCAGGTTTATACTTTACTCTGCTAGATTTTGGAATAAATTTGAGGATGTGAATAGCAGGTGTGCTCATGGCATTTTGGCCTGATTCAACAACATGCTCCAATTCACAAAAACCTTTTTTTAAATGTATTTTTCTTTTATTCTGATCTTAAGAAAATTGTTTCTAAAGAGAGTAAAAGATCCAAACTTATTTTTTATTCTTTGCACTTGCTCAAACCTATTAGATGGCAATAAACTCACGCATTTTTTAAGTCTATTTAATTTTGTGTGTTTCAGGCATTTTAGATGAGAAGAGCTGCTGGAGTGTGACTTACTCCACCCAGAGTGTCTGTTCTCTGATTGGCTCATCAGTGGACATACACAGTTATTACACCTTCCCTAATAAATACAATGTCACAGAAGTGATTTGGCTCACTAAAGCCCTGGAGGATGTGAGAGAGGATGAGGAGTATCAGGGCCGAGTGCAGTACACACAGAGCTCCCAGAATGACTGTAGACTGAGAATCACTAACCTGAGAGAGAGAGACGCTCAAACATACAGGTTCAGATTCCACACTGATGATCCTACAGGAAAATACACCGGAGAACCTGGAGTCTCTCTGTCTGTCACAGGTAATGTCACACTATTATATATTTATTTATCTACAGTTATACAGATAAAAGTAATTACAATCTAATTTAATATTTGCAGATCTGAAGGTTACAGTATCAGACTCGGGTAGCGGACAAATCGATCTGAGCTGCATCACCACCTGCACTCTGTCTAACAAACCCACTTACATCTGGTACAAGAACGGACAGCGTGTGTCTGAGTGTAAATCTGCCTCCTGCTCTGTAGCTGCAGTCGGTGGTGCGGTCAGTTACAGCTGTGCTGTTGAAGGCCATGACAGTCTCCTCTCTCCTCCATTGTGTGAGTGTGGATTTTACTCTCCTCATTCAGAGTCCATCTACATCTCTATCAAACACTGATCCTGAACCCACAGCAGCTGATTCAGGGGTTTTATTTCTGTTCAGATTCCCCTAAAAACACCACAGCAGTGGTTCTTTCCTCAGGAGACACAGTGGAGGGGGATTCAGTGACTCTGAGCTGTAGCAGTGATGCAAACCCTCCTGTTCTCACCTACTCCTGGTTTAAACAGAGTTCAGCTGCAGACACACTGCTGATAACAGGCCAGAATTACAGCATCAGTAACATCAGC